>NW_027312603.1:0-27819 GCF_040954645.1 Diabrotica undecimpunctata | reverse complement strand
AAACCGTGGGAATATAAACGAAGCAGAGGAAGGCCCCAAATAAGATGGGCAGATGATATCAAGAAGCACGTGGGCTCTAGTGGATGACTGTAGCGACAGACAGAGAAGAAGGGAAGAGGATTGGGGAGGCCTATGTTCAAAGATCGGCCAAAGAAGGTTAATTAGATAGATAGATAGATTTTGGCCCATATCTCTAGTTTTGATTTTTATCATTTGGGCCACTCTGGTTCTGGTTGCCTGATATAATAAATGTAACCCAAACATCATAATTTTGTATCTTTTAACCATTTTCTTACCATTTTCTGTACCATTTTGTATCTTTACCAACCAAGCTTGTTTCTTTTTCGGAGTTATTGTGTTAATCAATTTAGTATGGGTTAAAAGGTGAAAAACTTTTTATTATACAACTCGAACTTTTTTCTTGTTTTAATCTGTACGTGTATAATTGTTTGTTCTTTCTTCTCGTTCTACTATTATTTGTTATTATTACTGTTTTGTATAAAAACTTAATGAGGTCTGCTGGTTAAATGATATTCGATAAATAATAATAACGAAAAAATGTAATAATCTGTTTCGTAAATCAATTAGCGAAAAAATAGCAAATATAACTGTCAATAAATTAGGAAATTAACTGGTCTTACTCATTATTAATGTCTGTACAAAGAATATAGACTTACCCTTTGAAATCCTGGAATCGTAGCCAAGGAAATCTCGTTGGTTAACCGTCGGGGCGCCGGCCGACGCGGCTCTCTAGCACGAGAGCCAACAAACTTGGTGCGTTTCGTTCGCTGTCTTGGAATAAAGTGTCGAGATTGCAGGTCAGAAAAGAATCTTTTGGCCGTTGAATGAAAGAGGGTACATCAATAAATCACCCTATTGTATTGTGATTTAGAATGCAATAATTTAAGTTAATTGAGACCGTAATACGAAACCGTACACTTGTGTGCATATTTGTGACACAGAATACAAAGGAGTCAAATTCTCCGTACTTCAAAACATAATACATGAGACAACCAGTTTAGCAATTTTACGAAATAACCGGAAACAATATGTTTTACCAAAGTCGTTAGAATACATAAGCATTATATTAGATCACATTACAGTACCGTAACAGAAATATTAATGGTAAAAATATGAAAAGAAATAGATATATACTTTCCCAAACAATTACATTTTGTAATAATGATTCAAATTCTCTATTTCCTACGTTGCAGTGTATAGTGAAATATGTAAGCCGTGTATATTGGTGTGGTGAGCTTCGAATTTGGAATGGTCCACAATAATAGTTTTCCCTATTTCAATTCAGTTGTTTTCTGCTGAATTATTACCTCACCATATTGGGAAAATAGCAATGTTTAGTAGCGGACTGACCATATACATTTGGATATAAATATCTTCTAACAAACAAATTACCATAAACTGGTAAATAAATGAAGCATCATTACGTTATTCGTTTTTTAGGGCATATATATGGAATGAACTTTAACAATTTTGCGTTAATAACATTCAAAATTATTGTCGATTAATGGAGAGAAATTTAGCCCCGCTCCAACAGAATTACATATTATTACTTTATAGTGGAAAACAAATGTTCATGTTTATGGGTCCATTATAGAGTTTGGAACAGTTTTATGTTCCGAATTTAATGATCATTTATGCGATTTATTGGCTATTTTATGGGATTTCGACGGAGTGGTCTTTTCTGATCATTGTAATGGACGTACCTATTATAAAACTTCAGACTATTTAGTAGTCAGCAATAAATAAAGAGAGACTTATATTACTGCTGCTAAAGATAATCTCTGTAAGATATAGAGGTACTTAATATGCGTCATTTGTTTTCTACCGATATCTATCAATAGATATCAAAAGATGGGGTTGTTTAAATTTTATATTATGTTATTTAATAGAAAAATTTGATTTATTTTGTGTATAATCATTTAATGGAAAAGTCTTCTCACCTTTGATTTTAAGTGCCATACACAGGTATCTAAGTAATTCACATATTATTTGAAAACTGACACAAGAAACGAAAAACACGGAGAGAAAAAGCATATGGAATTGGAAGACCACTATCTATTTACCTCCATAACAACGTAGTTATAAAAAAATAATTTGCATTTAAAATGTTATCTTTTGTGTAAAACTATATATATATATATATATATATATATATATATATTATATATATATATATATATATTAACAAGAATTATGATGTATACTGCTTAAAAACATAAATGGCCAAAAGCCTTTTACAAAACTTTGACTACTGAGTCAGTTTTGAAAGAGTAATCACTGTTTCTATGTTTTTAAGTATGTAAGAGATTTGTGTCGTCGACAACAATTTTAAATAATAACCACATGTAGCCACTGTGTCCAGTTGTACCTGTTACAATTTTTTTTAACAAAACAGGGGCCTTACAACTGAACAGTTAGCCAAAATATTATATGAAATAACGGATGATCATACTGAATATTCCGAGATTAAAGGGGACTCAGATGCTGAGGATGTAGTAGCACCTGGCACACCATCAAAAAGATCTTCTACCAGAAGTTCGTCTACAATACTGCCATCTACTCTACTAACTACTAGCAGCCTCTACGTAGAAAACGTAAAAATTCTACAATTTACGACTATTTAGAACACCATGATTCAGATGATTCTGTAGCAGACAGAGATTACCAGTCCGAAAAAAACCTTCTCAAAACAAAAATATGAATGCTTCATCACCAAGTACAGATGAAGCAACTTTCGATGTTACCGATGATTTTAAGGTCCAAAGAACCAAGAATACCTATTAAATTTAAAAATTGTAATTACGAAGAATTAAAGTGTTCAACAATGATACCGTCTTCTGAAGACCCACTAAGTTTCTTTAATGTTTTTTTCAACGACACCTTACATAGATAATACATTCTAGAACAGTCAAATTTATATGCTGTCCAAGGCAACAAAAATTTAGATTTCTCCTTCGAAAAATTGAAAGCTTTCCTAGGAATTTTAATGGGACTTAATAGTTTACCTTCAATCAAAAAATACTGGTCTGCAGATCCAAATTTTCATAATGAAAGGAATACTAATATTTTTCCCTCTAAAGAGATTTCTTAAAATATTAGGATATATTCATTTATGAATAACCAACAAATGCCAGCCAGAGGAATCGGAAATTTGACAAGTTGTACAAAGTGAGACCTTTTATTCAAAAATTAAAAAAAAAAAACTTTTATGGAATCTTTTTCTCCGAGCGGAAATATTTCAATTGATGAAGTATAGACTTTAAAGGAAGGACCACTTTGAAACAGGACATGCCCATAAAGAGGGATATAAAAATTTGAGCAATGGCATGTGCTGAAACAGGATACCTCATCAATTTTGAGGTATATCAAGGTAGAGAACTTGAATGGACTAACGAACATACTCTAGGGGAAAGAGTTGTACTTAATTTAATTGAAGTGTTTAAAAAAAAGGGGATACTGCTTGTAGTTTGACAATTTTTTTACCACACTTGATACATTTTATTTAATATTGATTTCGCGCACGCAGTTGATATTTAAAAATTGCCGGTCGCTTCAAGCGTTGTTTCTAAGAGAACGGTTCATTCTACAGAAAAAGTGTTAAATAACATTCTTGTTTAAAATCACCTCAGCTATATTTTTTATTTAATTTGGGGTCCCAAAATTAATATTCTCGGCAAAATTAAGCTTGTTCGTATGATTTTTAGGGGTCAAATCTTTGATGACTGAACTACTATGGATTCCAGTAAAATAATTATTAGCTGTTGCAATATACATCAATTGTAAGTTCTTGGTGTTTATTTGGAAGTCTAAATACAGATACAGATTAGTGTAGGATGAAGACATGGACGTAATAATATTGAATTGTATTTTTATTAAGTGAAAATAAAAATGTTCATTCAAACACACAACAAAGTAGAATTTTCTTAGCTCGCTACCATCTGCCCTTGTAAATATTTTGTAGACTTTCATACAGCGCCAAAAATTAATAATTTTGATTGGCATATCTTGTAAAAATATAATTCATATTCTGCAATATTAAATATCATTTAGCAAACAGGAAAAACAGCAAGCTGCCCGAGGCACCTCTGCTGCTGTCATTCTCGCCACACTTTTTCGGCTAGCGCCTCGTCGCTAGATGCTCGACAGTGCGTGCACTTTTCAGCACCAGGCGTCCGCTGTCACAACCATCCCTACGACGCCCCAGATATGTCCCTAAAACACCGTAAAATCTCCTCTTGTGTCCCCTTCGACGACCACCACCGATATCACCGTGACAATGACTGAATATGACCCTCTGACTGCTGTCGTACTTAACACAGCGGCGTATCAAATCACATATCTGATTTATTGAGAGTATGAAATTTATTAAGGCCTGAAAATGCAAGTGGCACAAAATGTAAAAGAAGAATGATTTATATTAGATATATTTTATATTAGATTTTGTTTTTAATAGATATTGTTACCATAGTTCCCCAAGGTTTATTCTGTAAAGAAAAAGTCCCTTAAGGAAAAAGAAGATAAATTTAAAATCTAGAATGCTCTTGATGGCATCGAAATGTGTCGTAAGATTTGGAAAGTAAAGAAATATAACTTATTTAAACAGGAAGTGAACAGTTCAATGAGAAAAAAAAATAGAAGAAATTACAAGAAGAATCCAACATGCCATGGAAAACAACATACCAAATGAAAAGATGAACAACATAGGACTAATCATTTTAAACGAGCTAAGGGAAATAATAAAGGAGAAACAAGACAGAAGAGCTTTCCAGATGACTAGAAGATTGGAATTTAAGATTTACGGAGACGAACTATCCGAAGAAATAAGGACAAGACACAGAAGCATCAACCAAAAACAAATGGCACAACAACAAAAGATGCCACCCATATTTGACGAGAAAGGAATACACCACGAAACCCATTATAAAGTGGATGTAATCGCAAGAAAAATGGCAGCAACACACAGGCAAAAGCAAAACATGTCGGACGAAGCAACCAAATAAGAAGTCAACTTTTAGTAGCTGAAGAAGACTACATAAGTCCAACAGAAGTTTTTAAAATCATCAGAAGACTAAAAGGAAACAGAGCACCAAGATTGGAAGACATCCACAACATTGCATTCAAGGAACTACCGAAGAAAATGATAGTGCGACTACTCTACATTTCAGATTTTGTCTAGAAAAAGCGCATTTCCCGAGGAACTGGGAAACATGCAAAAAATCATCTCTCTACTAAAATCAAGGAAGGATGAAAGAAGGCCGAAAAAATATAAGCTAATATCCCTCCTGGAGTCATTAGAAAATATATTGGAGATCATCTACAGAAGACTAATGAAACAACTAATCGATTAATTTAAAAAATATAAAAAACGGCTATATGGGAAACAAAACACTTTCTAAATTATAAGTCATATTAAATTATTGATGGATTCGACCGTTAATTGATGGAAATTCATTTTATGTAACAATAAAGCACTGAAAACTTTGTTTTCAAAACTTCCACAAAATTTATTTTAAATTCTTATCACTACAGCTGTTTCGGCTAATTGCCTTTCTCAAGTGATCTGTTTTTGGCATGGGTTTACACTTTATAGTCTCTAATGAAATAGGTTGAGGAGGGGAGAACTGTTTGTCTCAAGCTGGTCATTCAGATTAATATCTGTGTTTTTTAATTTCTTGATTTCCATAGATTCTAACAAAGATAGCTTAAGGCCTTTATTTTAAATGTGCAGAATTTTAAATTCCTCATTAAAAGAATGATTATGATCTAGAAGGTGAAGTGCGTATGTAGAATCTGTTTTTCTATTATTGAAAGCTCTTTTATGTTCTGCTATTCGTTTATTAAAATTTCTACCTGTTTGATAAATGTAAGTTTTTGGGCAGTCGCCACATTTAAGTTTTGTACACACCACTGTGTAAGTGTTTTTTATGTTGGCTCTTGTTGTTTTCAATATATTTGCCTAGGTTGTTATTTGTTCTGAAAGCTGGTGTTATTCCTTTCTTTTTATGTGTTTGGCTATTTTTGTTGATATTTTGCCTGTATATGGTAATCGAGCTGAAGGTACTGGGTTTTTTCTCTGGTGGTGGAAATACTAAGTTCAGGGCTTTCTTGTGTAGTTTTTGATTTAACATTTTATTAATTGTTTGTTCGTTGTATCCATTGTTTACTGCTATTTGCTTAATGATATTTAATTCTGTCTCACAAATTGTATTTTAACATAGGAATTGCTGTTAGTCTGTGTAACATACTATGATAGGCTGCCAGTTTATGTTATGTGGGATGGGATGATGAATTGTGAATAGTCGTGTCAGTATGGGTAGGTTTATGAAATATGGAGAAGTCATGTTTGTTTTTAAGTCTGGTAATTTTTAAATCTAAAAAATTTATGTGATTTAGTTCTGTTTCTATTGTAAATTCAATATTACTATGAAGAGAATGAATATACGATAAATATTGGTGGAGATACGTAGACGACGTACTGGTATGTTTCACAGGAACTAACAGGCAACTCGACCAATTTTTATCGTTATTAATTCTCTTCATAGTCATATTGAATTTACAATAGAAACAGAACAAAATTAATCCATAAATAAATCTCATTTTAAATATTATATATTCATCTTTTGGACTTCTTCTTCTTCTTCCTTCTTGTATGTAGGTTTTAAAGCCTGTCTCTTCTTCAATATTAGCCTCGTAAATTGTTTAAATTATTGCACTACCTTTTCCTTGGTCTGCCAATACTTCTTCGTTCATTTGGTGACTATCTGGTGCTATTCGTACTATCCTACCCTCTGCCATTCTAATAATGTGTTCGTGCAACTCCTGTTTCCGTTTTGTCACCCATCCATTTATGTCTTCTATGTTGCATGCTTTTCTTATGTTTTTTGCTTCTCTCCCCTATACAACAGACTTTTCCTTGATATTCGTCTAAGTATTTTCATCTTTGTTGTTTCTAATAGTAGCATCGTTTTAGATGTGTTAGATCTTGTCTCTGCCATGTTTGTTAATATAGGTGTAATTTCTACTTGATAGATTCTTGTTTTTGTGTCTTGTCTTAAGTGTTTGTTCTTTCAGATTGTGTCATTAAGAGATCCCGCCACTTTACTTGGTTTTAAGCTTCTTTTAAGCTTTGTTGTCGTACTTCTTCTTTAACATCTCCGTAACTAGTTAGATCTATTCCCAGATATGTAAACCCTACTTCGGGCTTTAATATTTTTCCATCAATTTTGATTTTACAATCGTAGTGGGGTATTAAGATGTAATACATTTGGTTTTTTTCTGCTGATCTCATCATATTGTATTTTCTCAATATTGTATTGGAGATGTGTTAACCTTTGGAGCTCGTCTTCTGTCTCGGCAATTAATGCGGCGTGATCTGCACAACATAATATTTGGATTTCTTTGTTCCCTATTTTATAACCATGTACCTTTACGTACTGCTTGTATTATTTCGTCCATTATTATATTAAAGAGAAGTGGGCTTAACGAGTCACCCTGTCTGACTCCGCTTTGTACTGGTATACACTGTGTTAGTTTTTTATTTATCTTTGCTGAATTCGATTATGGAAGTAGATGTTGATGAAAAAAGCCTTTTTTTAGGTCTATAAAACATAAATATGCTGGTTTATTCTACACGATGGCCATTACTCGATAATGATAGTTATAACTGTGAACCTAGTTATGAGCCTCTTTTTGATGATTATAATGACGTTAATTCCTACACTTTCCATATTTGTTTAATATTTTTTAATACAATTATATCTACTCAAACATTTAAATATACCAAACTGTTTTATTGATTTGACTTTTATATGAACTTAATTAATAAATAATAAATTCAATACACTTTTATTAATTTCAACATTTGTTACTTCCAACCTCCGCAAACTCAATTCTCTCGAAATGTAAGGGAATTTGTCAGTTTGCCGGCTATCATTTCTAAAACACTAGCTCCGAAATCAAATTTCCTTCTTGAAATCAAATACCGATTCGTCGTAGACCCTAACACATCACTTGTCACATTACTCCAATTCAAAATCCAACGAGTTAGAAGGACAAAAACCGAAGGACACGAGTTTTAACAGTCTGGGGTCTACGGGATCCGGATATATGACAACTGATTCGGTTTTCCCGACAGAGTCTAACGTAAAAGATTATTTCCAGAGGAATATGTTATAATAAATATATACGTACAAATATATAAATATTAAAAAAGGTAAAAGCACACAATGTAAATCTATAAAAATTATTTTGACAAATATATTACAGAAGTAGATTTCTTAAACCAAATGTTTAGTACAAGTGCGATACAGTAGATTGTAGAAGAAACTAAATTCATTTAACATTGTGTTAAAATAATTACATTAGGTTAAAACTATAATGTGAAAAGAAAAGAGCTCCATAAGAGAAGAGACCCAAACCATACTATAGCAACGAAGCTATAAACGACATCAGTATCCCCATATCACCACAATCTGTAAATATGGATCTGAAAAGCTACTTCATAAAGCACCTGTACTGGAACAATAAATGGAATTCCACACGATCAAAGCTTCAGGAGATAAAAAATAAGATTGGACCATGACAACCACCCGAGGTATCCAGACGAAAGCAAAGTGATTATTTCCCGTTTGCGGCTTACAACCCAGTTTTCTCTCAATGAACATTTGTTGAAGAAAGAAGAACGCCTAATTTGTGATCTGTGCGGTTCACCCATTACAGTAAAACATGTGCTAGTGGAAAAGTGCGAAAAGTTCAATCGTCACAGAATTAAATATTATTTACGAAACAATCTTAAAGACATTTTAAGTTAAAAAAAATTCAATAGATAACTTACTTTTGTTTTTAAAAGACTTAAATTTTACTAAGCCAAAGTTATGAATTAATTGTTACCGTTCCGATAATAACCTTAAGGTAACTGTACTCTTTACCGACCATTTCCCATTACCGACCGCAATGAATTTTTTCAGTATTAGACTCATTATGAAAAGTCCATTAAACTACTGAAACTTTAAACAGTTTCTTTTTATAAAACATAGATATGCCAACATTACAAATATAATTCAGCCGTTGACTAATGCCAAATTTGACAAATTTTAATGGATTTCGCAGTGGTGTTGCAAGATTCCATAAGGCAGGTTATAAAAATCATTGTGCATGCGTGTTAGCATTATTAAGCGTTTGTTAATATATCAAGGTTAGTATTGCACTTTTATAACAAGAAATAGCACAAAACCACGTTTTTTTTTAAAGATTTAATGTGTTCATTGCTTAATTATTTTCTCTAATTAAAATTTATTTACAATTAAAAGAACGGTAGGTTAAAAGATGCTTTTAAAACTCAAAATCAACCCTTTACCGACCGAGCGGTCGGAATGAGGGGAATTATTGTTAGTAGTTATTAAAAATTGTAAAGTTTTAAAAAAAATTTGGCATACAATTATTCATAATATATATTTTTTCTTAAAGGTAATAAACCACGATTGACTTGAGCATTTAGCGACCTACTAGATTGTAATTTTCAATTAAAAGAAGTAATATGAAAGTTGAACAAAATGGTATTTTATTGGAAAAATTACTTCAAATAGAATAATATATTAAGTGTCATATTTCCAAAAGTTTGTTTTTGAACGGGAAACGATAATCATATTCATGGTGCTTCATTGTTTTAAACGTGAATGAAATATATGAATTTTAAAATATTTAAAAGTAGTCTCCTAAAATAATATTTTTTTCACGGTCGGTGATAGAGTACAAAAAATATATATTGTGACCTATTATCGACCGAGAATATTATGAACGTTTTCGTTCCAGATTTAAAAAAAAACTTTGAGCTATGTCTGAAAAACGAAAAAACTATACCAATGAAATTCTTCAGCAAGCATTGGACTTAATTCGAAATGGAATCTCGTTTGGAAAAGCATCCAGAGAATTCAAAATTCCAAAAAGCACCCTGGTTGATAAAATTCATAACAAATATGAAGAAGGTGCTACAAGTGGGGTCCACTGTGTGCTGACTGCAGGTGAAGAACAAACTATAGTAGATTGGATTCTATATTTAGATACTGTTGGTTTTCTCCTAACTCTCTCATCGAGTATGTCACAATCTGACCAAACTTTTTGCAAATATAACAGAAAAAGTGTAAGAGGTTGGTTTGATAGAGTTTCAGACTATTTAAAAACAAATAATTTGGAGGAAGTTCTATCAGACCCAAAAAGAATTTTTAATTGCGACGAATCAGCATTTTTTTGTTTCACCAAAAGAAAAATGTGTAATCGTAAGAAAAGGTTCGAAAAAAGTTTATACCAGAATCGCTAATGACTAGAAAGAATGCCTCACGGTAGTTTTGACAGTTTCGGCAGAAGGACAAGTTTTGAAACCTACTGTTCTTTTTCCCTACAAAAGAGTACCAGCCAGTATTCATTTGAAAATGCCTCTGGGCTGGGTTATTGGCCATTCAGACTCCGGGTGGATGACTTGAGAATGTTTTTATGAATTCATTACGAATGTGTTCTATAAAAAATGGATTGTTGAAAAGAACGTTCCTTTACCTGTTGTGATTTTTCTAGATGGTCATTCTTCACATTTAACGCTTCATCTAACTGAGTTCTGCAAAAGCAAAGTTATTATACTAATTACTCTTTTGCCTAACTTCACACATCTATTGCAACCACTAGATGTTGCTATTTTTAGGCCTCTTAAACTTTCCTGGAAAAGCAGGATCCATAATTGTCGTATTAAAAATAATAGCAAAAAACTAAAACGGAAGATTTTGCAGAGGAAGAATATGCTGTTGTTATTTATGAAGGAGAGTACTTTCCTGGAGTAAGTCTTTGGCTTTAACGGTACTAGACTAGAAGTGAAGACTATGATAAAAAGTGGTTCACATTGGAAATGGCCTGAGAAAGAGGATATTTTATCATATTCAGAAAATGCAATATTTAAAAAAATTAATCCTCCAAAACCCGTGAATACAAGGGGCATCAATGCAATTCCGGAGATGGAAGCAATAAAAAATATAATAATAAAAAAATAAAATGATTTCATACCAAAGTTAAGTCTATTATACATGCCCAATATATTATGTACCTAACTTTTTATTTGTTGTATTATGAATTTATATTTTTTTAAATATTAAAATCTTCAACTGCGTTTGTTTCTTCAATTGAGCCAGTAGATATGATTATTTTTAAATAAATAAGTTAATATAATGTTGTTAATTACTTAAATAAGTAGTCCCCCAAGAAGGTCGCTGATAGGACTAAAATGTCCGGTAATTAGGTGCTTGTGGTCGGTAATATCAAAAAAATCGGTCGGTGATAAGTGAGTTTTCTTCAAGCCGGTCGGTAATTTTAATGAAATTGTACATAATTATTAAAAACATTTAAAAAAAGAATTAAACTGTGATATTATTTTTTTTATATTACTAGCTGAATCGACTAGATTAAAACTTATCTTTAAAAATTATGCAAAGAAAAATAAAAATGTATTCTTCTTATTATTGAATCTGCTTATAAGGAAAACCTTAAGTGGTCGGTAAAAGGTACAGTTACCTTATTAGGTTGAAGGAAGTTTTTTGTAAATTAAAAAGAATCTTCACTATCTACCACTGAACTATTTAATAATTTAAGAACAAATACAGTAAAAAAAAGCTATATTAGTTGTCAAAATTTTTAGCGAATAAGTATCTTAAGAAAAAGAGAAGAAAAGAATCTCATTTTTCTCATTATGGGAGATACCCTCACCATCTGAGAAAGTTCGTAAACCTCTTTAATAGAGGCTCCCCAAGATCATCTGATTGCAGGTACTCAATAACTGACTTACATTCTAAAACAAAGTGGATGAGCCTTGCTTATTTAAACATAAGTAAAAGAATTTCCAACACAAAACGAGGTCAATATAAGAAATACCGCAGAAATATATATACACATATCAAAATCTAAAAAAACAAGATATTAAAAGCAATGAAATTGGAAATTCTCTGCAGAATGAAAGGAAACCTAGGAATAAAATGAAATGGAGAGTAATACCCATATTAAAGTCTCCCGAAGTTAACAGAAAATTTGCATATACGAATATGGGGAAAAGGAGTAATAAGGACTGCATAATTTAGATGAAAGACTGACTGTAGACGTATTAGATGTTCTGGTAAAAGAAATAGTTACATTTTAGATAACAAGAATAATAGCAGCAAAGAATCAAATAAAATAAAAAAAAAATGGTTATAAAAATGGAACAAGAAGAGAAAAAGTCATAAATTTATGTATTTATAGTGCAAATAGTGTTCAGTACGAGATATATAAAATTCATGACTTCAGAGAAAAGACCTTCATTATATTAAAAAAAGTTCGAGGTTCTTATTAAATGCGCAGCGATAATCTTTCTCCGTTAAAGGTATTTAATCTGATTTTCACGGGCACTCATCAGAAAATTAAAACGGAACGAAATCCATCTCGCAATGTCATCTCCTTAGTTTTTAAGTCACCGACAACTCATTTTATAGTAAGGGAGATTGTTTGAATAAAAAAATGAACAGAAGATAATCAGGATACATAATAGAAGATTTTTTATTAATAAAATATCGTTTTATACGATAAATTAAAATAATCCATTTAGTTTTTAATCTGATCTTGGTGTCGCATTTCTATTGGGTCATTGATCACATCCGTATTGTTTTTAATCAAAATATTTCTTTTCTTTTTAAGATTTTTTTCTTTCGAAGAAATGTTGATACAGGTATTTCGCAATTAAACTTTTAGTTAATTTTTCTATACTCCAATTTGACTATCATTTTATTGTCTTGATTATGCATTTATCTAATTACCTATAAATTTTTTGATTAAACATGAAATACAGTCAGATGTACACACACGTATCTACACATCCAAACACAAAATACACGTACACGTATGCACACAAAGTAGCGTCCATCCTTGACTCACTAAACTATCTATCGAAATTGCCCCTGACAACCACTCATACGCTTTACTATTGGTGGGTTGGTTACAATAGGTATTACATTTATCCTAATACTCTTTAAAAGTGTCACTTTTAAAAAAGTCGTAATTAAATTTCTCTTCAGGTTGCTTACTCCGTAGTCCTTGCATGTTTATGCATTTGATTCTTTTGGTATAGTTACGAAGGCCAAATTTAATCAGCTTTGACAACACAAACATAACTAAAAATTTTGGTACTTATGTTTGAAGGTTCCTAAAATTACTCTTTTTCCAATTGAGGTCTATTTGGAAAACTGTCACTTAGCATTTGGTCTATCATATTATTGAATGTTATTCAGAGTTAAATATTCACGTCTGGATTATTCTGTCAAAAATATTATAGTAGACGCACAAAAGAGCGATTTGTCTTCTTCTTCAGGTACCATCTCCGCTACGGAGGTTGGCAATCATCATAGCTATTTTAATTTTTGAGGCAGTAGGTCTAAAAAGTTGTTTTGAGCTACATCCAAACCATTCTCTCAGGTTCTTGAGCCATGAAATTCGTCTTCTTCCGATGCTTCTTCTGCCATCTATCTTTCCTTGCATTTTGAGTCGCAGGATGCCATACTTCTCGCCCCGCATCACATGTCCGAGATACTGTAGCTTTCTTTCTTTAATTGTTAGTTCAACTTCCTTCTCTTTACCTATTCTTCTCAGTACTTCATTGTTCGTAACTCTATCTACCCAGGAAACCCTCATAATTCTTCTATAGGTTCACATTTCAAAGGCGTTAAGTCGTCTCATTGTGTCTAGATTTAACGTCCATGATTCCACTCCATAATATAGTACACTGTATACGTAACATTTTGTTAGGCGTACTTTAAGAGCTGATGTTAAATCTTTGCCACATAGGACCTTTTTCATTTTCATAAAATTAGAACGTGCTTTTTCGATTCTGACTTTGATTTTTGCAGTGTAGTCATTATTTTCTGTTATAAGTGTTCCTAGGTAAGTGTACTTTTTTACTCTTTCCATCTGCTGGCCTTCTACTGTCAAGATTTCGTTAGTATTATGGTTGTTTTTACAAATTTTCATAAACTTCGTCTTTTTGATATTGAGCGAGGTCCGTACTCCCTACTACACATTACTATTTTACTTATGAGTCTCTCCAGGTCTTGTAAACTATCGGCTATTATTACTGTATCATCTGCATATCTAATGTTGTTAACTAAGACTCCATTTACTCTTATGCTGACTGTTTTATCTTCCAGAGTTTCTCGAATTACCTCTTCAGAATAAGCGTTAAATAATAGAGGTGATTATATGCAGCCTTGCCTGACTCCTCTCTTTATTTCCATTTCTTCAGATGTCTCTTTTTCAATTCGTTAATTCGTCGATTTGTCTAGTGTATGGTTTTTCCCAGGTTTTAATATGACGATGGTCTTCCTTTGTTTGAAAAATTGTGAAAACTGCTTAGTCATTATTTGAGTGTAAATTTTATGAAGCCATTTACGGATATTGGACCCTCTTTGTGTTTTATAAATTCAAGATAAACGTGCTATCAAAGCTGCGATTTTTCGACATTTAATTAATTTGAAAGCTTTTGCAAATTCTTTGGGCTCAATAAGCTTCATTACTGGTAGTTTTACTTGTGCAATTTTTGCTTGTTTTTACGGATATTGAACTTCTCTTTTATTTTTTTTTTTTTTTTTCTAAAACTCATCTGTTTTTAAAAGGATAACTACGCATTTGTCTATATAGTCTGGTTTTGAGGCTACAGATGTTACTGTGAGTTTCTTAAGACCAATATCTAGTTTTCTAAGAAGGTCCCATGCGTTAATGTATGCAAAAGTGAGATTATCTAAAGTTTCCCTCCACCTTATGATTCTCTTCAAATTAGAGTTTTTATAAATTGTTTACCAACGTCAGGATCTTTAAATTTTTTCTAGGATTTTATATCTCCATTTTGGAAGTCGAATTTTTGGAAGTGCTTTTATGCGCAGCTACTTACTTTCAGCACAGGATGAAGGATTTGGTAACTTCAAACGTTGAATATGGTTTTTTGTGCAACTACACACCAGTAATGTAAACATTTCAATATTTTCCACCTCTGATTTGATATGTCTAATATCACTTTCAAGTTAGAATTGAAAGCCATCTTGCCTTTTGGAAATTCCTTCTTGGCACCGATATTAAATTAATAATGGTGATGATTGTGCCCACTTTATTGAGAAATTTCCTTGTGCGTTCTTAAATCTGTTTTTAGAGCCCGTTTTGCTGGGAGATATAAATGTGGGATCGGAATTTTGCATCATGTAAAAATCTGAAATGGTGAACCTCAGTTTATTCAGAATTTTGTTTTCATTGTTAGTTGTCTTGGTTATATCTCCAAACAGATTGGCAGCTGTTAAAGTCTCCAGTATATATTATAGGGTGACACAATATGGGGATACAATATACTTTTAAAGATCTCTGTTAGATAAGAGGAGACAAAAAACAAAGCAAGATGTTACTATTTCATATATTAGCGGAAACGTTTCGTTTTGTAGCGTCAGCGTCAGTCCAAATCTGCAACAGTAATACTCTTTCAGAAGAATTATTGAAGATCTTTAAATTGTTTAAAATCACTGCTTATTGAGTTTGACAGTCCTTGCTCCTTATGGATCGCTCTCTCTCCTGGCGTTTCCCTATTACTGAGGATCGAGGAGAGGAAAACCACAGACAGACCATAGGGCCTCTCAGGTCGTGAACCAGCGAAATCCCTGTGTAAGTAATGTCAATCACCTTAAGATGTTAAGAATAGCGACGTGGAATGTAAGAAGCCTCTTTGCAGCAGGTAAATTAACTAATGTAGCCCTTGAAATGGAAAACCTTAAAATTGATGTCCTAGGTATAAGTGATGTACAGTGGCCAGGATCAGGAAAATGCACGAATAATAGTGGAACACTTCTCTGATAGAATAATGGCACTACAACTTCAGTGAAATAAACAAATTATAAATATACAAGTATATGCTCCTACGGCTGATAAAGATGATGATGAAATTGAAAGTTTCTACTACGATCTGGAACAAATTCTAAAATCGATGAAGAAACATCACACTACAGTAGTAATGGGCGATTTTAATGCCAAAATTGGACATAGATGTGTGGACGGTTATGTGGGTGACTATGGATTAGGAGAACGAAACGAACGAGGAGACCGTATGGTACAATTTTGTCAAGCGGAGGAGTTAGTAGTTGCTAACACTCTTTTCAAGTTACCTAACAGACGACTGTACACATGGAAATCTCCGAGTGACACCAAAGGTAGAGTAGTCAGAAATCAAATTGACTTTGTCCTTGTTAGACAAAGATTCCGCAACTCTATACTCTCAGCTAAAACCTACCCAGGAGCAGATATAGGCTCGGATCACAATCCTGTAGTAGTCACACTAAGAATAAAACTAAAGATAATTCAAAAACACATACAGAAACAAATTGACGTGAGAAGAGTGAGTGAACAACCATATAAAAGAGAAAACATAGTGAACATCAAAGAAAATTTACAAAATATAGAGAAACTGAATAGAAATACTGATAACATAGACCAAAAATGGGAGAATATTAAACATGCCGTAATGCTGGCAGGGAGAGAAAATTTAACACCGAAAGAAAGGAAACATAAAGAATGGATGAATGAGGAAATACTACAGTTGATGTGTGAAAAAAGGGTACACAAAACAAATAACCCGATAAGATACAAAGAAACAGATAAACTGATAAAAAAGAAAATAAGAGAAGCTAGAGAAAGATGGCTAAGTGAGCAATGCCAGGAGTTGGAACAACTGGAGCGAAAATATGACTTTTTTAATGTACACAAAAAGATTAAAGAAATGACAGGAAGGAGAAGAACAACACAGATAGGACAGATCAAAGATACAGATGGTATACTCATAACAGATTTACAACAAAAAATGAATCGATGGACAGAATACATATCACAACTTTTTGATGACAAAGATAGACAAGAAATCTCAAACGAATATACAGATGATACAGGGCCTGATATAATCAGTGAAGAAATAGATTATGCAATCAAACAAGCGAAAAGTGGTAAGGCCCCCCGGTCCTGATGAAATTCCCGTAGAACTGCTCAAACTTATGGACGATGATCTATTAAAATACTCCTAGATCTATTTAACACAATATATAGAACTGGAATAATACCTTGGGAATGGCTCCGTTCGACCTTTATACTACTGCCAAAAAAGGCAAATACAAGGGAATGCAGCGAATATCGTACGATAGCTTTGATGAGTCATGCTCTAAAACTGTTCCTGAAAATAATCCATAATAGGATCTATAGGAAATTAGACGCAGACATCAGTAACACTCAGATGAGATTCAGAGAAGGGCTGGGTACAAGGGAGGCTCTGTTTGCAATGAACGTTCTCTCACAGAGATGCTTAGACATGAACCAAAAAATTTACACCTGCTTTATTGATTTCGAAAAGGCCTTTGACAAAGTACAACATGAACCACTAAGACAAATTCTAATAAAGAAAAATATAGAAAGCCGAGATATTCGAATTATATGCAACCTATATTGGAATCAAACAGCAAATGTGAAGGTTGAGGGTAGGCTAACAGAAGAAATTCAAATCCGTCGAGGAGTCCGGCAGGGATGCATCTTGTCGCCACTTTGGTTTAATCTGTATAGTGAAGCTATTTGTGAACAAGCACTCGAGGAAGAAGATCTTGGTCTGAAAATAAATGGTGAGACGATCAACAATATAAGGTATGCTGACGATACGGTTCTCCTAACGGGAACGCTAGTAGAACTACAACATCTCGTTCAAAGTCTCAATATATACTGTAACAGTTACGGCTTGAAAATTAATTTGAAAAAAATTAAATTTATGATAATCACGAAATCAAAGAACATCAGAGCTAATCTTGTAATAGACAATACAACGATTGAGCGTGTGTCCTGTTATAAATATCTAGGTGCTTGGATCACAGACGATACTGATCAAACAAAAGAGATTAGATGTAGAATAGAAATCGCTAGATCAGTCTTTAATAGAATGCGCAAACTCTTTTGCAATCGTGATATCAATATAAAGTTACGAATACGAATGCTGCGGTGTTATGTCTTTTCTACCCTGTTGTATGGAGTAGAGGCTTGGACACTAAAACAGTTGACCACAAAAAACATCGAAGCTTTCGAGATGTGGTGCTATAGGCGCATTCTCTCTAAAAAGCTAAAATATAAAGATCTACTAAACTCAACTGGATCATAAACCAATTTCAATCATAAATTTTTAAAAACCGATTCACATTTGCGCTAATCAAGGAAAAAGGATACAAAAAAGTTTATTAATGATGCTAAATAAATTATAAAAGATTTGAGTGTATATTTGAGTGCAGATTAAAAATGTATGCGTAGCAAATGCAGGATTGTGCGATTTTGCAGCAGATAAAATTAGTTTCGATCATTTCCAAGTCACAAAAATAAGCACAAACTTCATGCGGTGAAATACAACAAGGTAAAAAAGCAAGGCGTCACAATATTTCACAACAGAAAATAGATATAATCCAATCAGAAATAATACAGCTGGAACTTTTTTGGAATTTTGGTATAAATCAAAGCCAGTTATAGGAAACCGGTGAGTTAATTTATTATGCCCATGTTGTTTTGACACAACTGAACAAAAATAGTTTATCAGATTTAATACCGACAGTGAAATTCTGTACCCAGTAGCGAAACTCATAATTGTTCCAGTTTTGGAACATGCAAGCAAATGGGTTAAAATAATCTTTTTTTTTGAAAACGATAGGCTCACTAACTCATACATATACGGCCATGCCTCCCTACAATATCCTGCTAACTCAGCACCTCCCTGTCTCCTCATTGACTCTACTTCAATTCTACTAAATGTATGTGATATAAAAAAATGTATCACATCTTTTCTTTCCTTTGTGTTACACATTAAGCAAAACCTTTTTTTATGATTTCTTTTAGGTCGATCATTCGAATATAGAACTCCACATCTTAATTTGAATAGCCATCGAATGTCCCCAAAATTTTCCATTTCCAGTAGATATTGCATGTTAACTCCTTCTTCCCGTAGTTCTTTGTATTGTCCACAAAAATTTTATTCGACTGCCCTATTCTCAGCCGGACGCTGTATGTCCTTCTTTTTTCTATTTTACTCTCAATCATACTAGGCCAGCTATCTCTCCATTCTCATTCACACCTTACCTTAATACCAAATTTTTCTTCCACGCTCATTCAATCTGTCCACCAGTCACACCTTGCTCTCATCATTTCTTTCAAAAGAAATGTTGGCAACGTATAATTCGAATATACTAGTATCTACAACATCTCGTTCAAAGTCTCAATATATACTGTAACAGTTACGGCTTGAAAATTAATTTGAAAAGAACTAAATTTATGGTAATCACGAAATCAAAGAACATCAGAGCTAATCTTGTAATAGACAATACAACGATTGAGCGTGTGTCCTGTTATAAATATCTAGGTGCTTGGATCACAGACGATACTGATCAAACAAAAGAGATTAGATGTAGAATAGAAATCGCTAGATCAGTCTTTAATAGAATGCGCAAACTCTTTTGCAATCGTGATATCAATATAAAGTTACGAATACGAATGCTGCGGTGTTATGTCTTTTCTACCCTGTTGTATGGAGTAGAGGCTTGGACACTAAAACAGTTGACCACAAAAAACATCGAAGCTTTCGAGATGTGGTGCTATAGGCGCATTATCAGAATATCATGGATGGACCGCGTCACTAACACGCAAATACTCCAAACTTTAGACAAAAGACGCGAAATTCTAAATGAGATAAAAACTAGAAAGATGGAATACTTGGGGCACATTGTGAGAGGTGAAAAGTACGAACTTTTAAGAAATATCATGCGGGGCAAAATTAAGGGCAAAAGAAGTGTGGGAAGAAGAAAAATATCGTGGCTTCGTAATCTACGTGAATGGTTCGGGTGTAGTTCGATTGAACTTTTAGGCGCGCTGCTAACAAAGTCGCAGTGGCCATGATGATTTCCAATCTCCGCTAGGAGTGGCACGAGAAGAAGAAGAAGAGGATCGTGATTTCTTCCAATATTCCTAACAATTTTTCTCCGTTGGTCTCTATATTGAGTTGCTCTGAGAGCTTCGCAGAATAAGTTTCCAGCTGAATTCTTACTTTGATCGGACCATCTAGTTGGTGATCGTCCTCTTGATTTTCTTGCTGGAAAGTTTCCAGAAACAATTTATCTCTTCAAACTATCGTCACCTCTGTGAACCACGTGACTGAAAAATTGCAGACTACATTGCAGACATATTATGGACAGCATTTTTTTAATCTCGAGTTAGTTTATAATGGAAACCTCTGTCCTGTGAGCTGTCTAAGGTATGCTCAGCATTCTTCTCCAGCACCACATCTCAAGGCATCAATTTTTTGGCGCTCAAGAGTTCAAGTCTCTGCCCCGTATAGAATTATTCAGAATACAAGGGCGTTCACCAGTGTCATATTGATATTGTGAGAGATATATGTGTCTTTTCAAACTTTAGTTAGGCGACTCATCGCATTTTTTGGCATACCAACACGTCTTCGAACTTCTGCTTAACAGTTACCATCGTTCGGTATACTAGACCCGAGATAAACAAAACTGTCCACTATCTGGTATTCCTGTAACATGTTAGTCAGTTGAATAGTGTGGAATTTGTCGACTACCAGTATTTTGGTCTTAGCTTTATTGATTTTTAGGTCAACTTTATTGCTTTCGTACTCAACTCTTCTCAGGAGATTAAACATTTCTTGCTTATTTGCTGCTATAAGTGTAGTGTCATCAGCAAATCTTAAATTGGAGATTTTCTTAATACTGAAGACTACTTTAGACTGAAAATATCTTTTGTTGCGTAAGAGTGACATATGCGCTGAATGAAATGTTTATTGTGTGCTCTAGTTAAGTGAAGCTATTACTCTACATTTAGGAATTTGGCCACGGCTTTTTAACTAGAGGTTATCTTCAGTATATGTTTTTTGCACTGTAAGAAATTCAATTTTGTTCTTTGCCAATTATCTAATCTAAACGATGCTATGTTTTGAACTA
The DNA here is from genome assembly GCF_040954645.1 of Diabrotica undecimpunctata. NCBI lineage: Eukaryota > Metazoa > Arthropoda > Insecta > Coleoptera > Chrysomelidae > Diabrotica > Diabrotica undecimpunctata. The sequence goes on along the minus strand of NW_027312603.1, from coordinate 6,748 downwards.
TTTACTTTCTTTTGATCTATCTTTTCTATTTGGACTTTTTTTTGGTGGTCTAAGTAGTTTTAGTTGAATTTCTTGTAAGATTCTATGCACTTTTTCAAGTTCTAGTTCTAAATCGTTCCTTTAAATATCGATATGATAGTTCTCCTATAAATAATATATTATCGTTAAATTACCCTGTAAGTTGTCATAGCAAAAGAACACATTATAATCTAAAATATGTCTTAATCTAAATCAATCTTAAATTTATTAGGAAATGATACTATATGATCATAATATAATACAGACGAAATATATCCAATTCAATTTAATTGTTTTTAATTATTAAAGACGAAAATGCAAATTTGCTAAATAAAATATTTCAATTTTTAAATTTTTGGTTCCCATACTAATTGGAATATAACACCAACTTGATTTCTTGACGTCTTTTTCATCTTGATAGATTGTATATTAAAAATTCTCACCTGCATCATTCGACGAACCATCTAATAACTTATTAGGATCATTCTTTTTGTGAAGCATAATCTGATAAAAATTGACGGTATTTCTTAGTCCAGCTCAGCATTCGTCAAACCTCTAAACATTCCACCAAAAATACGAAAATAGGGGAACGGATTACAAAGTAAAATCTCTATAGTAGAAACCCTCAATTCAGAAGAGTGATTTCATAGTTTAAACACCGAATACCCTCAAATTTAAATGTACACAGCGGCCCTCGAAAACTGCCTGTTTTCTCGATTGCAATTTGAGTTTCCTCATAAGAAATTACAGAATATATAAAGTAGTATATTTATTTGTGCTTCTCTATAGTAGACTTGACCAGAAGTTGTCGTACAGTGTAGCCAATTCTTGTTCACAAGTAGTAATTATGGTCATACAAAACCTGTATTCTTCCACGCAGCGATTATTACCGTCATAAAAATACAAAAAAACATGATTTTTTCAATAGTAAAAATTAAGCACAAAATTGTAATGAAATAAATTTTATTTATATGTTCCGTTTCGTTACATATTTAAATTTATAAAATAAAAATCGATATTTTAAAACATTATTTTTCAATCGTTTGGCAATGTTGGAATTAGCGAGGAAATTCCGTTTTACAATTCGGACCCAGACATGCCGTAAAACTAGTTTTTATTATTTTTTCGCCTAAGAAATGGTTCTTTTACATTGGCGTTTCTATGGGTAGTGTATTTTGTGAGTATATTTTATGTGATAAGTTTGTAAACTTATTGTTGTCAATACTGTTTTAACAATACTGTATTGTAGTATTGATAAAACGTGTTATTGATAATAAGAGTGTTATAGTTTGTCGTTTTATAGTAAATTTTTAGTTATATTCTTATACAGAATTGTTAAAATTATTGTATATATAGTATATACACAGATTATTGAAATACAATGGACGAAAAACGGAGTTGTTCCAAGAGAAGACAGCAAAATTCTGATGTTGATTCCAAAAATGAAAAGCCTCAAAAGAGACGGAAAATGTTAACGTCCGAAGAGAAGGTAATGATACAAAACGTTTATGAAGGAATTGTCGGCAGAAAAATGGCATTAAATGTTAGCTAAGCGGTCGACATTTGTAGCAGTTTAACAAAAGTATCCGTTAGCTGTATTTATCGTGTACTTAAAAATACATCGGAAAATAAAAAGCAAGAAAAAGGTAAAACTAGAGGTAGGAAAAGCATTGTTTTCAATGACGAGACAAGGAATATTATACGTCGAAAAATTCATTCATTTTATTTTCGAAGTGAAATTCCAACACTGAAAAAAATTTCTCAAGAGCTCAAAAACGATGACTCTTTACCCAAGATATCTCATAGGATCTTAATCAGAACCATGCGCGAAATGAACTTTCGATATGTAAAAACGCAACAGAAAAAGTATGCTATTAGAAAAAAATAAAATTATTCTGTGGAGAAGAAAATATTTAGAAGAAATACGAAAAATTCGCAGCACTGGATGCAAAATATATTATTTGGATGAAACCTGGATTAACGAAGGTCATACAGTTGGAAAAGTTTGGCAAGATTTAAATGTCAAAAGTAAACGCGAAGCATTTATAGAAGGCTGGTCTACAGGATTAAAAGCTCCATCAGGAAAGGGACGGCGTTTAATCATCACCCATATAGGAAGTGATACAGGGTTCTTTGATGATGGTTTGCTTCAATTTGAGTAAAAAAAAACAGGTGATTATCATAAATAAATGACTTCCAAAGTATTTGAGCGCTGGTTTAAGAGAATCTTACCAAAATTGGAATCTGGGTCTGTGGTTGTTATGGACAATGCGCCATATCATAGCCGCAGACTAGAACAATTACCGATGGCGTCATGGCGGAAAGGGAGAATTCAAGAATGGCTTACAGAAAAGGGGATTGCATACGAAGAATCAATGCTCAAAATTCAACTACTTGACATTGCACGGTTAAGGAAAAGTGAATATCTTAAATACGTTGTGGATGAAACTGCAAAAGATTATGGTGTCAAAGTTCTACGTCTACCACCTTATCATTGCGAGCTTAATCCCATTGAACTTATCTGGGCGCAAGTGAAAGGAAAAGTAGCACGCAATAACAAAACGCTTAAATTAAACGAAGTTAAGGAACTTTTGATTCAAGCAATCCTCCATGTAACTCCAGAGAAATGGGCTAAATGTATAGGCCACATAATTAAAGAAGAATATCGTATGTGGAACTTGACACTCATGTCAAAGTTTTACTAGAGCCAATTATAATTACACCAGGTGAAGATAATGACAGCGATAGCAGCACTGCATCTTCAGATTTAGACAGATAATATTTTCTAATAATTTAGTAGGCATCAGCATAAAAAAACCAAAAACAAAAAAAAAACGAGAAGAACATAGCAAGTGTGTATAGTGTTTGTGTTTAAATAGAATAGTACAATGTTTTGTTACATCCAAAATTATTTTTATTTTGTTTTTATAGAATTTTATTTTATTTTATAGGATTTTATTTTGTTTTGTTTTATACTGTTTAAGTGTTTTGTTTATTTTATTTAATGGGACAATATGGCTCTTGGCGAACACCCATTTAAAAAAAGTGACGCGCCACAAGACGCGTGGGGTGGTGTGGAAACTGTCTTAAAATTTGTTTTAAAAAAAATTTCATTGTGTAACTCTTTAAGGACGGGTCACGTCAAAAGACGTTTTAGCGTAACTTCCGCGACAGCCTGGTGGCATCAGTAAGCTTTCTGCAAAATTACTTGTTTTTTATAGCTTTTTGTTTGTGGCATTCTGTATTTTTAGGAGACTGTATGGAATAAGCCACAAAATATTTATTTATAGGTTTAATTTACTGATTTTTCGATCTCTATATAAAGAGATCGTTTTCAAATATACAAATGATAGCAATATTTATTTTTCTGTGGTTTTTTGCTTGTGGCATTCCGTATTTTTAGGGAGAATGTTGGAAATAAGCCACAATACATGTATTTACATGTTTATTTTACTGACGTTTCGATCTCTAGTACAGAGACCGTTTTTAAAGTTAAGAAAAAAAAAAGAGAATAATATAAGAATATATAAGTATATAATAATAAACAAATAAAATAAATATAACTATAAATTATATCTTTGAAAACGGTCTTTGGATATAGAGATGGAAACTTCAGTAAAAACCTGCAGATAAATATATTGTGGCCTATTTTGAACAATAATATTTAAACAATATAATATAATTAACGTTGAAATAAAAGTGAGTGTACGCCACTGGATTTTCATACGTCTTTCCCCTCTTCTATGCCTTCAAACGATGACTCACTCTCCCAAATAGTGAAATTAGAGTTTAGAGTATTATCTCACTGTAAAATGACAATGAAGCTGACTTTACCTAGTAACCAGTTATTTGCTTAATATAAATACTAAACAGTGCAAATTATTCTTGTATATGATTGTATATCTGACCAACGGTCCAAGCATTAAAAGAAAAAAATCAATTTTCAAACTTAAGCTTTTAAGATTAAGAAAGCTGTAGGTTGATTCTTGCTTTGCTTATAAAAAAATAGATGCACCCGTGTGCATCACCGTACTGAGCGGACAGTCGAGCATGATACACACGGGTGCATCACCGTACCGAAGGTGTGAACTATCGATTAGATGCTCCTTGCTTTTAGAGGTCGTTGTTACTTTAACGTTTACATAAAAGTAAACCTAACAAATGTGGTCTAAAAGTGATGTGTATCTGTTATACCAAGACCCATTATTTGTTATATATATATAAGCGGGGATCCTACAGCTTCTGCCGCTTCCCGCATTTCGATCGCCATCTTTTTCTATCAATCCAGGTGTCTTCATCAATGGCTCTATCTTTCATGGTTTCCATAACACCTTGTATCCAAGACTTAGCTGGTCTTCCTCGTTTCCTTCTATTACTTGGATTGTATTCCATAGCTCTTTTTGGCCATCTGTTGTCGTCCATCCTCTGTACGTGTCCATACCATATTAACTGTCTAGTTTCTATTCTTTCAGAAGTTGTATGTACTCTATCTGTTTTTCTTCTAATTTCAGAATTAGGTATACGTTCTACTCTTGATATACGGCAAGCTCTTCTTAGGTAGTCCATTTCAACCGTGTCAACTTTTTTCTTTCCTTTTACTGTCATTTGCCAACATTCTGCTCCATATGTAAGAATGGGCTCTACAATTACTTTGTAGATAGTCATTTTAGTTCTCATAGTAGCTTTGTTGGACCAAAGTATCGAATTCAGAATTTGAAAACTCTTCCTGCCTTGTTGCACTCTATAGTCTATATCTCGTTCCGTTGTTCCTTTACTGCAGATAATACTTCCCAAATATTTGTATTCGTAGCACCTTTTCATTTGTCTAATTTCCAAATCCGGGTCTTCGTCTTCATTGCCTATTCGCATATATTCTGTTTTAGACATTACTGGACTACTACTAGACATTACCCATTATTTGTTAAATGCCTTTATTTATGCAGGTAAAAGGGAAGTACCCAATTCCCAGAAGTTTTCTGTTCCGACAGTATTATCTCTTATATTGAACCGGTAAAGCAAGCTGAAAGACACCTAACTGGAGATAACTGGTTTACCTCAATTGAACTGGTAGATCAATTGCTCGCACAAAAACTAACCTATGTTACGGTACCTAAAAACAAAAAAGATATTCCATCGTATATAATTATTCCGAATAAGAAAATCACTTATATATTTAGGACTCTGAGATAGCGCGTTGCCTTCTCTCGCTCAACCGTTTCCATCTCTCTCTGTTGTCCCACTTCATAAAAACACTTCATTCGTCTAAATGTGTTTTTACTTCATCAAAAACAATGGTTTCTTCTGTAACGAATTAAAATTATGTAGTATGTACTTCTTCTGTCAATGCATTATGATGACAAGATAGATGACATTATAAAGAAACCTATGCTTTTTTTCAATTCCAATAAATCAGGGGTCTGTCTGAATTGGAAATGCTTTACGTATAATACTGGTAAAAGAACAAGAAGATAGCCAAGTCAGATTTCATATGTTATTATAAATATTGCCTTTGTAAACTGGCTTATCCTTTTTCAAACTGATACTGACAGTGATTTAACACGAAGACAATTTGTGCTCACTTTGGGAACATCAATGACCAATGCACATATGCAACACCGCCTAATTCTAACAGAGAAATTCCGGTAATAATTTGTAAAGTACTTAAACTTGATGAATGAGTTACACCGACAAAAGAGATACAATTAAACACACAGCAGGAACAGAAGCCTTCCAGAAAACGACGCAGATCTTATATTTGTCCATCAAGCAAAGATAATAAACACCACTTTGAGCTCCACAACTTTTACAGTTTTTAAGAAGAAACAGTGTAAATTTAAATAATAAACCGAAATATATAGAAGAAGTGTACAGTGGTCTTTTAATAGCTATAAGTACAGTTTCCAAATTGGCTGTAGTTTAATTACAAACATTGTTTTTATATACATACGAAGAACATTATTTACATTTCGTATTTATTAATTATTGAAAAAACTAGTTTCAACTCTCGTCATTATCTTGCTAATTGTTAGATCAACTATTTACTTTTAAATAAGCAGAGTCGGACCTACCCAAATTAAAATTATTGAAATGAAAGTTCAATTTAAATTTAAAAAAAGATAGAATATTAAATTTGACAAAATGACTTGTGGTACTACTGACTACAGAAGTCCATCAATTAATCCCGATCAGCAAATCATTACTTATTCTACCATCACTAAGCAACAACCATTAACAAAATTCCCAACAAAAAACCAGGCCATAATTTTACCGGCAGTAGATGAAATTAGAACAGAAGAGTACACCATTGCAAAAAATGTACTTTTCTCATTCAAAATGTCAAACGGAAGAATATGAATCTACCTTTCAAGCATACAAGTCGTAGATGATTTTCTAAGTCAACTTGGTGAAATTAAAATTGGAGAACATACAATCAAAGAACGTAAACTAATTACACCCGCTAATAGATTAGTTTTATCCAATGTATGTCCATGTATACCCCATGACATAATCGAACAGTCTTTAATCAATCTTGGTTTTAATTTATTGTGTCCGATTTCGTTCCTTAGAGCTGGAATACAAGACCCGCAATACAGCCATGTACTTAGTTTTCGAAGACAAGTTTACTTTGCACCTATAGACAATTTTACTTTACCCGACTCCGTCCTAATTGATTTTAAAAATATTTTGTACCAAATTTTTCTTTCTGATAAACTAACTCTGAGATAGCGCG
>NW_027312602.1:0-27822 GCF_040954645.1 Diabrotica undecimpunctata | reverse complement strand
CGCGCTATCTCAGAGTGAATGGGGCTGCTTTATGAAGCCAGCAGCCGCTGTAGTAGAAAGTGTAAAGCAGCTAACCATTTTTGACATGACTGTGACGCACTAGATCGTAGGCGGCAAATAATTTTAGGAGATTACTAAGTGACTCCAAAACATTATAAAATTGTAATTAAAAAAAATTAAAAATTAAAATTCACTAACCAAAATTTAACTTAAGATTTAGATTTTTAATATCTTCTTTCGTAGCCAACAGGTAATCCTCGGACTGAGTTAATAAGCTTTAATTTGGCATGTTCCTGGCATTCCAAACCTACATGTTCTACCGTCTGTCTTGCAGCACCACAGTCACAGATGGGAGTTGGTAGCATCCGCACATTTGCGATGGTGTGTACAAATCTTCTTTAGACGAGTCCATGTTTTCCTTGCTAACTTAAAGGTGGTTTCTGTGTGATATATGATAGGTTCTGTGCTTGCGAATTTCTGAAACCATTTTGTCTGCTAGGAAGTGAAAATATCAAACTGTCTCGGATAGTTCTTTGGCAGTTACTTCGGACTATCGGTTAGTACTACTAAGGCTGGATGTCTGGATTTTGATGTTTGCAGTTTAAGGAATCTAATGTCTTTAAGCTCTGGGAGTTGGGAGTTACTCTACGATTTCTTTGAAGATCTCGTGAAGGGATATGGCTTAGGATAGGTGGTCAGTAAGTAGGGGTAGATCTAATGACGCCGGTGATAATGCACATGGTGTTGTTTAATTGTACTTCAATTATTTTGGTGTGAACTCTGTTTGACCGAATAGGAGCGATATAGCTAAAGACTGTAGCTAGAAAGCTAGGACTGCTAAAAAGACCACACCCAGTGCAGATATTCGCAGAGTCTCAGCTAAAGCTCCGCAAGTAGAACACATATTGTGGAGGAAATTGTTTCTAGTTTTACCTTTCGCATAAAATTTTGCCATAAATTCTTTGAACGTCTACATTCTGTGTAATATTACATTCAGATACCTCGTGAATTTGTTTTGAGCAGCACGTTGTATTTAGAAGGTCCCATTAAGTTCTTTTCACGCCATATTAGATAGAAACAGCATGCTTTTATCTTATTTGCCTTTCTCTGCAGTCTTCATTAACCAAAGCAACTGCCAAGGGTTTTGAGGTAAGCTGTTAGCGTTTTTTCGGTCGTCTCTAAAGATTTTGGTGTTAGGTGGCTATTGTTCAGTCATCTGCGTAGTTGAATTAAGATGCAATATAAAGAATTCAGAGGCAATTAGAAGATGCTTCTTTGTAATGTGGACGTCTAGGATTTTTAACCTTTCGTAACTGGCGCGCGGACTTACATTCCGCAGTACCTATATATTAAGTTTAACAATCATTACATATTATGTATAACACTATTAATATTTTCTCTACAAAACTTTATAAATAGATGTAAAAAAGTCGAGTTAAAAAATATTAATCCCAAAGTTCAATTAAAGTTACAGTTACAAATGTAAAAAAGTTCAGATGATTTTTCGAGCAGTCTATTATGGACATATATACTTAAACAGGATAATTTGGCGAATTTTTCAAACTAGAAGCATATAAAATTTCTACCATTAAAAAGTAGAAAGAAGATATTAAAAAAGAAAAACTATAAAAAGTATGTATGAAAATTAAAAAGTGTAAATTAAAAAATAGAAAAGCCTGAAGAACCGATAACATTCAAAACAAACTCTTAGAATACGGTGGCGAAACGATAATTGAAAATATAGAGGTACTTTTTCAGGAAATTATTTAAATAGTAAAATAAAACTTAAAAAATAAGTATAAAAACTTTTTTTGTAATTTGTATATTTAATGTATATATTATATATATATATATATATATATATATATATATATATATATTCCGAAAGATTTCCACAGTTAGTACAATTAAACCTAGAGCTAAGATTAATACTACCTACTGCTCAACTACGTTGAGCAAGCCTCAACGTTGGAACTCACTACAGTTGGAACAGTGATTCAAAAGTGAACTTTTCTGATACCCCTATCAAGCTTTAGTACCCTCCACTCTTGTTACCCCACCTACCCCCCCCCCCCAGTTACGTTCCAATTGAGACATCTGTCAAACTGAAGAAGCCGTCTCTTTACTTTCCGAAGATGCTGAAATGGCTAGACAAGACATCGCTAAAGTTCTTAGAATCTCAAAGCTTCCTACTCAGAACATTAGCCAATCCAAGAAATAAAGCCCTGAAAAAACCTCAGTCAAATCCAAATCTAGTCATTTTCCCCGCCGATAAAGGCAATGCCACCGTCACCAACATTTCTTCTTACATTAACAAACTCTTAAGTCTCGTTAATACTCCAGGCTACAGACCAATTCCTAATAATCCAACAACCTATCCGGAGAATACAACAAAAGCCATTATCAATCAAACCTCTCTTCCTGTTGACATAAAACAATCTTTAATTCCTCGTGAAAAGTCTTCCAGAACACCTCGAATATATATGGTCTACCCAAAATCCACAAACCCGATATCTACGTCCCATTGTCAGTGCATACAACTGCCCTACACAACCATTGGCTAAGTATTTGGACAAAACCCTACAACCTTTTGCCGAAAATGCTTTATCCTTCGTCAAGAATTCCTTTCATTTCATCTAACTTCCTAAATAATACCCTATCTCACTGTCAGACATTCTAGTAAGTTTCGATATCGTTTCACTCTTTACAAATATCCCTATAGACGAAACTCTAAACATTCTGAAAACTAAATACAGTATCTAGCAAGACCACTTATCTCTTAATAAACATTGTTTGTCCAACACCTATTTCACCTTCAAAATCAATTCTACAGACAAATAAATGGTGCCCCAATATGCTCCCCACTATCTACGCGCTATCTCAGAGTAATATCTTTATAGAAGACTTCGAGACCCGAGCAGTATCCACATCAATGCTCAAACACATGTTGGCTAAGATATGTTGACGATACATTCGTAATTTGGCCCCATGGCAGGTATGCTTGGTGTCTTTTCAAACCCATCTGAATGGTATACATCCTAGTATCCAGTTCACGATGGAGATGAAAACTGATTTATCCCTACCGTTTCTCGACGTTATGATAAAGAAAAACCAATCTAAAGGTTTTCATTACTTTGTTTATCGTAAACCTACGCATACCAATCGTTACTTGCATGCCAACTATCATCACCCACCTTTACAAATTAATTCAATCATTAATACCATTGTCTCCAGATCAATACGCCTTTGCAATAATGCAAGTAGATCCGCTGAGCTCTCTTGTTCATAACAAGCCCTCATCCAACACAGTTACCGCAAAAATCATATCAATAGGAGCATCCACAGACATCAATCTCCCACTCAATCCAAAGACCCTCAACATACGAAAGCTTTTCTTCCTTACATCAAAGATGTCACTTACAAAATCGACAAAATTCTTAAATCAAGAGGAATAAAAACAATATTTACCCCCCCCCCCCTAACAAAAACTTTTACCTCTTGTCCGATTAATCAAAGATAACATTTCAAATAAACAACACGGAGTTTATGAAATTCCTTATGTAGACTGCCCCCGATCTTATATAGGCCAAACAAATCGTAGAATCCAAAATAGGATTTATGAACATTCCATTTCTGTTCGCAATTCCGACTCAATTTCAGCTCTAGGTCAACGCCATCCTTATGCCGGTCACAAAATTGATTTTGAAAACTCCAGAATCGTAGCACCCATCCGCTTCTATAAACCAAGAATTATTCTAGAAGCCATAGAAATTGGAAATAGGCCAAACTGTCTCAATAAAAAAGATGACGGCATACGGTTACCTTCTACATGGATACCTCTCATAAAGAAAATATCGTCTGCTCCATCCGCGAATCAATATCCCACTGTCGCTTCAACTCCGGCGCCAATCCCCGCGCAGATCCCCACGCTAACCCCCACGCCAACCTCTACCCTATCCACGTCACCATCGACGGTATAAATGAACCGCCCTTTGATCCCAGTGGTAGTAGTGAAGTGGTTATTGATCACTACTGTAGTAGTGTCTGAGGGCTGGGGACACTGAGACCTCGGAAACCCTGAAGAATACGTCAGAGAGAATATCGAAAGCTCAGTGCAATGAAAATCAACACGGTTCAAGCCGGAAGACTGGTCAGTTTAATAATAATTTTTATAATAGTATTAATCTTAGCTGTAGGTTTAATATATTTCTATGTTTCTCGCATTCTAATTTCCGGCGTTTTCTGTCGAAGCAATCTTCATTTTTAAATCTCTGGCGGCTATTACATCTTTGAAATCTTAATAACATGAGATAGCAGACATATTAAGGCTTTGTTTAGAATGGGCGACGCCTAACCGGGTCAAGCCAAATATACCAGGCAACTGACTCTGTTTTGCTAACCAGGAAAAATTAATCTAAAGGAAACAGAAACGACGATTAAGACCGGTAGGCAGAGAAGCACTACTACCAAAAAAACGTGCAAGTACATGATGATCGGAAATAACAATAGAAAGTGGCCGCCAAGTATAGAGATCTTAAGGTACAAATAAGAAGGTAACTTTCAATGAATGAAGAGAATGGAAACTTTTTACTCCCAAGAACTTCCTTCGTAGAGAACATCACAGAGCAAGGACATGGTGAACGTATTTATAACACATTGTAAAAGGCATAATGATAAGAGAATACTCCCATTAACGAGAATGAGCATCGCTTAATTAAGGAATAATAATATGTAACACAAAAAAAATAATACATAAATCTCCTTAAAAGTTGCTAATACAATTAATGTAGGAGTATTTAGAAAGCATTAATATAATTAAAATGTGTAGGCGTCTAGAATCAACTAGCTTATATCACACTTTAAAAATACCTTTATAATTTTAATTTTTTAATTAAATACATAATTAATTACTTATTTTCATATGAGATGCTATTAAATTAATGTAGCCAGTTTTAATAATAATTTTTATTGTATTATTGTTCATTTTTTATTGTATTATAGGTTCCAATAATTTTAAGGTCCGTAAAAGTAGTATTTATTAAAACAATATCTAAAACAGATTAATACTAAACGATTAAGTAAACAGTATGATGGTCTTTAAAAAGTGTCACAAACGAAAATTAAATGTCGTAGAATAGAAATGGTTTATAAAACCAATTCATGAAACTAATAACTGGGACAATTATTACGACAAACCTACGTATATTGTTTGTTTTATTAAGTGTAAACAGATATAGGACCTAAAGTTTAACGTCGATTCCAAATGACTAAGTGAAGGAGAGATGTATTGGAAAGATTTCATATTCGGTGGTTTACCATTCCTTTTAAAGAAGACATTCATAATAAGTTTTGGTTTTTTGTTTTTAGTAGGACTTAAACATGCATCATTCAGTGCAGGATGAAAAGCATTATTAAATATAGAGCCATCAAAAAGATCGTAATTTAAAGCGGCCATATTTCATAAACAGTTTTAAAACTGAGATTGAAAAAATATTGTACTACACAACTTACATAACTTTTATCTATATTCTTTACAAATTATGAATTGCCTAGCTCTATTTAAGCAACTTGCTTTAGATTTGACTAGCGTCCTTTCTTGTTTTGAATTTGTAATAAAATAAACAGAACACTCATAAATTTAATACTTCTTCTTCTTAGGGTGCCTGTCCGTTCAGAACGTTGGCGATCATTTTGGCTATGATGACTTTGTTGGTTGCTATACGGAATAGCTGGTTGAGGTCTTTTTGTACCATGCTCTCAGGTTAGCAAGCTAGGATCTTCTTCTTCATCTTGGGGCCCGTTTTGGGACCAGTTCATATCTGCATTGATTTCTTATTATATTTCTCAAGTACTGCAGCTTACGGCCCTTTACGATGTTGACCAAATCCGCTGTGTTCATCCTTCGTAGTACTTTTTCATTGGTGACTTTGTCTGTCCACGGTATCTTCAGGATTACTCTGCATAATCATAGCTCAAAAGCCTAAAGTTTTGATAGTTTGAGTTTCCTCCTTCAATGTCCACGTTTCTATTCCCTACAGAAGTACTAAGTACACGTAATATTTAAGAAGCCTTATTTTTGTTGCTAGGGTAAGGTCATGTGGAATCACACATTTCTGAAACAATATCTGCACGCTAAATAAAGCTTCTCTCGTACCAACGGTGTTCACAAATCCAAACTGATTGGGCGCAATTTGTTCCTCGCATTTCCGGTAAATTCTTCTGTGGATGACTTTTAAAAACAGCTTCAGCAGATGGCTTATTAGGCTTATGGTCCTATAATCTTCACAAACTTTTGCTCCTGTTTTTTTGGGCAATGGTACGCGCTATCTCAGAGTCCACTCTATTGATATTTTTCCTGCCTTGTATATTTCATTAAATATTTCAATTATCATTTTTATTTGTTTTGCATCTAATAGCTTAAGCAGTTAGTTCTTCGAAGAATGGGACATCAACGAACTCTATTAAATATTATTAAGAGGCGTAAACTACAATATCTTGGACATATAATCAGAGGACCAAAATATGAGTTCCTTCGGCTAATTCTCAACGGTAAAATCGAAGGAAAGAAATGGATAGGACGGAAGAAACTCTCTTGGTTGAGGAATTTGCGGCCAATTGCTACACGTAGCGCAAGACCGAGATCAGTATAACAATATTATAAGCATGGTAGTCGCCGACGTTCCGTAGGGATATGGTACTCTAAGAAGAAGAAGCTTAAGCAGTTCCGCAGGATTTTTATTAAGTCCCGGTGCCTTTCCATCCTTTATTTGTCTGACGGTTGCCGTTATTTCTTCTGGTAGGATTTCGGGACCTCAATTTTCCTCAATGGTGTGTTCTCGTATTGTTCTAAGGTCGTGGAAAAGTTTCTCCACGTATTCTTTCCATACTTTCTTTTTATCTTCTTTGGTTATAACAAGATTGGCTTCAACATCTGTTATTTTTCCGCTGTTGCGTTTTCGGAATTTTCCAGCTATTTACTTCAGCTTTCGATAGACATTGAAGTTATCATACCGACTCTAATACTCCTCTATTTCTTGACATTGATCTGTTTTTTGTTTCTGTTTGGCTTCTCTTATCTTTTTTCTGACAATAGGATGTATTCTCTTGCATTCTTGGAGATTTTCTTTGTTTTTTTCTCTGAACCATAAGCTCGAGTATTTCATCGGTCATCCATGATTTCCGTTACTCTGTATCTTTCTTTAGGTGTCGTTCTTTTATTTAATACTTAACTTCTTAAAATAAAAAAAATATACTAAGGTTTCTGTGAATTTTTTATATTCATTGAATGAAAAATTTTAAACTTGATGGCCAATGACAATATGAATAAGGAGTAAAATGTTACGATTTATGACATTATTCAATAAATATATTATTTACAATTATGAGATCATTTAATATTTCATTATTGGCGATCTAAAATTCCAATGAAATATATTAATAATATATAATTACAATTATAAAATGTTAATATTAAAACGCCTAGTGTCAGAGAGACACACTGGTATATAGGACATTGCGATTTTGTTCTTTGAAATGAATTCCAAAAAGATCATAGTCCCCAATATAGTCTACAATATTGTCAAGAAGCATTTATATATTTATTCTAAAGCTAATATACTTCAGACAACAGTGCATTCTGCTAGTGATGATCTATGGTGCAGAAACCCTAACACTCGCAAAAACAACAGTGAGTAAACTACAAGTTGCGGAAAAAACAATGAAGGGAATAATATACTGCACGGCATAAGGTTTATATATAATTGCTGCAGAATGAAGTGTCATTACCATTATTGGCAATATCCCTAGCTTATATATATATATATATATATATATATATATATATATATATATATATATATATATATTGTGATGATGTATTATTTGTGAATGATGAGCAATGAGTGTTTTTTAATAATATATATAGGGTTTTTATCGCGGTTCTCAAAGAATTAGTTTGAAAGCACTTTTTGAAATTATCTTTATTATATCTATTATGAAACACACATATATATCTAACATAACCAATGTAAAATTTAAAATAAACTATCCTTAAATTGAAATTCTTATGAAACTAATTAAATTATATAGACAATGTAAAATTTAAACAAACTATCTTTAAAATTGAAATAATTATGACACTAACTAAATTATATTAACAAAATTTTGTACCTTTCTGTCACTAAATGCCTAAATGAAACTGTTCTCCACTATATAGATTTTAATCGCCACTCAATGTCTTCGTTCTCAGCTTCGGTTATCCTTGTTTTTGTGAAATTACTTTTTCCAATTATCAGCTTCCACCAATTTAAAATATTTTTCTTTTTAATAGCATTTATATTTATTCTTCTTTTTAATACACCAATATCCAATCACCAAATATTATATAATTTTAATTTTCAATTGATACTTTCTACCATTATCCAATTACCATTTTTACATAACATAATTTTTAATCTTCAATAATATTATCTTTATACTGTTTATTAATCTTCATCAAACTTATTATATTGAACATCTGGACCTTCTGACTGACTATCTTGAACTTACTGAACAATTGACTTCACTAACTAAATGTGTCTGTCTTCTAATTGTTCCATTTCCTCCATATGAATGTTCTCGAAACAGTATATGTTCGATTATGTCCATAGACATAACCATACTCGAGAAAGTTCTACCGTAAACAAAGGTTAAATTCTGTATTCTAGAGAATTCCTTTCTTTTCTATCGAGAATTTTGTCGACATTTAGGCTTTTCAGATCAGAATATAAACTTAAATCAGTAACTAACTATATATAACCTAAACATTTTTAAACTAACACTTAACCCTATTTCACATTCGCAATTATTAATTTCTCTAACTGTCATTTATTCCGAGTAGGTATATTTGGGTGCCTAATCACATGGCTCACTTAAATATATTTACAATATTATAATTATTAAAATAAAACTTTTTACACTTATTATATGCTAATTTCTTAAGAATACCCTCATATAAATAATTTTTATAAAATTCTCTAGTATATAACTTATTAAAATAACCAAATATTTTTTATATCTAACATTATCTAGTGTGTAACTTATAAATTATTTTATTTAAACACCAATCATCTCAATATATATATATATATATATATATATATATATATATATATATATATATATATACGACAATTTGTTTATTAAGATGCTACGTGTTTACAGTGCTGCTCTATGGGGTTGAATCATGGAGACTAACCGAGGTATCCATGGGAAAACTCGAGGCGTTTGAGATGTGGTGTTATAGACGGATACTGAGGATCTCCAGGGTGGACCGAATAAGAAACATTGAGGTTCTACGTCATATGGATAAAACATGTGAAATTATATCCACGGTGAAACAGCGCTAGCTAGAATATCTTGGACATATAATGCAAAACGATCATAGATATAACCTGCTGCAACTTATATTACAGGGAAAGGTCTACAAAAAGAGGGGACTAGGAAGAAAAAGAATATCTTGGCTCCAGAACTCAGAACTTACGAAAATGGTTTTCCTTGACCACTTCAGGACTATTTCGAGCTGCGGTCAATAAAGTTAGAATTGGAATGCTAGTAGCCAACATCCGTAACGGATAGGCACCACAAGAAGAAGAAGAAGATAAACCTTAAGATTAGACCTAAAGATTAGGATGGCAAACTGTATAATTTTGTTAACACTAACATACGCCTAGGCCGTAAAGGGACGCAAATCTAACATAAAGAAAATGCAAATAGTCGAGAACCATATGATCATAAAGTCTTTGAATATACCTAAGTACGTTCCATTGAGATACGTATTTAGGGACTCAGACCAAAAGAGAATACTGAAAACATTGGATGAAAAAGCACACGTGATTTTCAACGATCTCAGGAACCATCCAAGTAGACTATTAAGAGAGTTGACAGATTATGACAAAAACCAGAGAACAGTACATAGCGACCCATGAGAACAGTGAAGAAATGATAATCATGCAGAACCTGTTACACTATAATTATACAAACAAACAAAAAAGATATACACGAGTGTGTGATGGCCATATACACCTGGTAGTGCACACTCAACCCATTATTACTTTCTCTCTAATATTATTTTCTCTTAACCCTGTACTAATAACCTTCTGTTACAGCAGTCATGCAGCGCCAATACAATAAAAAAAAGTAGATCGAGTGAAAGCTGATCAGCTGCACAGACAGAAAAGCCGTTCAGGTAACAGACCCTTAAGCCACATAATAATCTTCAGGTATGTCAAAAGGACCAAGTTCGCGGAACCTGAGCATCAAGTCATGTACCGACAAACGTGGCCTCGATGACCAGATCCTTCGGGCGTTTAGCCGACGAGAAAAAAAAAATATTTTGCCAATTCGAGGTCTAAGTGACCGAGTATACCCAATCCGGGCGGGGAGTCACCAACTTAGGTCGGTTACTCGATGTCCAGAACACACATTGTGGGACAAAAGTCATGTAAAAATTAACTTTAGTCATTCAGAGGATGAAATGCTCTTCTAGCTACACCTAAAATCAGGTGGATTAACCACATAAAGTAAAACAGAGGATGTCCTCTTACTCAGGGCATCCAAAGTACCTTTCAGTACAAAGCCTTCCCAGTCGTTATGTCCTGTGATTGAAAGGAGTGGTTGGTTATACCTTGGGGGCCAGATAAATACTACTCCATTACGGAGTGTGATCGGTTTGATTTTCGAACATGTATGTCCCATTGTTCCATTGGAACACACAGGTCACTCGGAGCTGGGGTTCTAATTGTTCTACTTTTTTCTTGAAAGTTATAGTGAACAAATGATCTCTTGATGACTTCGCTGCTTGTATATCGTTATATTTATACCCCATAAAATGTTTTAATATAATAATTATACCAGCTATTTCTATTATATTATTTATTACTTAATGAACGGGTTTTCCGCTGAGTAGCAATATAAAAATTTATGACTTGCATATAAATTGGCATGGATGATCATAAATATGTACTTTGAAACAAAACTCTTTATATTGCAATTTAATGCGTGTCTATGTAGTTTTAAACCGCATCTTCTATCTTTTAACTTTTTGTTAAGAAGCATTTTACTGTTATCTTTCTCGTTAAATTTATAAAATCAGGGCTATTTAATAAAAACGCATATTAACAAAGTATATGAAAATACATACACTGTACCGGTTTTTTAATTCTCACAGTACTTATTTGCTACACTTACATGTTTCGCTAAACGCAGGCGTTATCAGAAGAAGACAATGTTTAAACTAAGGAACTAAACTGTAATAAATTAGCAAATTTATTTAAAAGAACCCGGTTGTTGATTTTTTAGGAGATATAGATAGATAACGGTAAATTTTCGATCGTTAGTTGATCGCTAATCAGCAGGTCCGCATTTTAAAGCTTGTTAAAGTTGCCTCCATATTTCTATCGCGCATTGAAAAAAGTGGAGGTATAAATGTTTAAGAAATTCGAGTAGCCTCTTTTACCGGTCATAAAATAACAGTGTGTAATATGTATATAGTCAAAAAGCAGAGGGATTTGATTTTGGAAACGAACAAAACGTTATATTTCTTTGTTTTTTAAATGGTAAAAGTGATATGTCAAAAAATTATCGTCATTTTCTATTTGTGTTTAACGATGACGTCACATAAATAAAACTGCTATTTAAGGAAATAATACTGTTTTAAACAAAAGTAAACAATATATAATAAAAAACTGAATGGTTTTAACTGAAATAGTCACCAAATTAGCATACCTTATCCAAAATATTTCTTCTGCACACGAGCATTCATCATGGTCACTATCCAACAGGTCAATAATAAATTGCCCACTGTTTGCAGTTAATTGTCCCAGTCGTTTGTATTTATTTTCTACATTAACTATATGGTTTACTGCTTTTTTCCAGTCGGCACTTGTGAATAGGTAGGTTCATATCGAATTAAATCAATCACTTTCGCGTCAAATTTTGGAAAAATATTTTGCCTCTGAATTCGTTTTTTACTTGTCCCCAAATAAGTTCTATGGCATTTAAAATGCAAAAATAAAGTGTTAACCTTAAAATAGTATGGCCATATTGTTCCAATCGTGTCTAGTATATATTGTGTATCATAAGTTTTAGTACCAAGCATTTCAAGTAATTGTTTCTTATTATAGTTCTCTTCAAAATACAAAGCACTATCTGAGAGGAAATCTTGTAGTTGCTGTTTTGAAGACGAACTATTTGGAATTTTTTCTAGAAGTCTTGAATGATAGCTGGCATTATTTATAATTATCATACTACTGGGTGTTATATTAGAAAGTAATGTATTCTTAAACAACTCTTCGAATATATTAGAATTCATATTCTGATGATAATATACACTACATTATTCTATTTTGTTTAACAAATCTGTAACCCAAATGGCACCCAACGATTTGAAGATCCACAGTGCACAATAATCATTCGAGAACCTTTATTCGGAGGTACGCCTTTCAGCTGACACCTAAGGGTACGTACATAACGGAGACCTTCGCATCGTATCCTTGTCTAGTGCATAGCAGTGACAGTGAACGCTCGTATTTAAAATAATGCATTTATTTTACCAGGCGATTGATAATATGGTACGATCCTATGCTCGGAGCGAGGGTCGGCGCCTCGTTGTGAGCGTTCACTTAGTGAACCATCAGTCCAACCCTTGCTAGCATTATCATGCGTGTTATACCATGTCTCGTATATATATATATATATATATATATATATATATATATATATATATATATATATATATATATATATATATATATATATATATATATAAGTTGTTTGCTTTTGGTCTCGATATTCTTGAATTTTTTCTAAATAATGTAAACGTCAATGTATTATCCTCTTACTTTCCATAATAACCACTTGTTAATCAACTATTTTGTATTTAAATATAAGTTTTTTGACGCCGCCTGCGTAAAGTGCTTCACATAGCAACAATACATCAGAATATCAATTTTTGGTATTGCATTTTTTTAGGTTTAAATTTACTGCATGAAAAATAATTAACAGAATATAGACATTAAATAAATTAGAAGTAAAGAACTAAAAGAATATCTGTGACTAAAAGATTGGATCTGTAACGATTGTTAAAATTTAATAAAAGTCATGTCATCCGATTAGTAACAACATTTAATTATCTGTTTAAATTTTAATAATAATCTTATTTTAAACTAATTTAGTAACATTTGTTTTTAAACATATTATTTAGTGTCTATAATATTTAAATTTACTATCAAATAAATTTACATATTTATATTTTCATAATTTCATATAAATATAATTTCATATAAATACAATGTTAGATTTTTACAAATATCAGTTCGATTATTGTGTTAAAGTGCGAAAAAAAGAGTTATTAGTAAAACATATTCATATTTTTGATACAGTCACAGCGTCTATTTGTGTTTCTAACGAAGGGGTGGACGTTATGTATACAAGATTTTAAAACTGACCATAATTTTTTATTTTGATTTTTGAAATGTTTCATAATTGTTTGTACAGGAATCGTAAAAAAGATCTTACTAACGAATGCGATAAATTATGTAAAAAGCTTAAAAAGATACACTAACAACAACTGCTGCTGAATAGATATTTAATTGAAAACATTGTGAAATTATAAAGAGAATAGTAAAACCAGCAATTTGTTGATTATATATAGCTTGAGGCTAGTCTACAGTACCGCTCACTGAACCTTTTATTTCTACTTTTATGGACAAAAAAAGCAAGTTTATTAGCGGAACCTAATTCAAAATTGAATTTGCCGACGGACGATAAATCATCATCATCATCCAGCATCAAGAGTCCACTGCTGAACATAGGCCTCTTCCTCATGTTTCCAACCCCGTCTATCTTGCGCCGCTCTTATCCAGTTTTTATTGAGTCTTCTTAAATCGTCAGTCCATCTTGTAGGTGGTCGACCGACGCTTCTCTTGTTTTCACTTGGCCTCCATTCCAATAACCTCTTTGTCCATCGCCCATCTGTCATTCTGGCTATGTGTCCTGCCCATCTCCATTTTAGTCTGGCTGTCTTCTCGATGATGTCAGTCACTCCGATTCTTCTCCTGATGTCTTCGTTGGTTATTCTGTCTCGCAGAGTTATTCCTAACATGGACCGCTCCATTCTTCTCTGCGTGACTCTCAGTTTGGTAGCTGCTGCTTTTGTTAAGGTAAGTGTTTCTGCTCCGTATGTCAAGACTGGGAGGACGCACTGATCAAATACCTTTCTCTTTAGGCATGTGGGCAGCTCACTTTTAAAAGTTTCTCTCAGTTTTCCAAATGCTGCCCACCCAAGGCCGATTCTTCTCTTCAGTTCATGAGTCTGGTTATCCCTGCCAATCATAATTTCATGTCCCAGGTATTTATATCTATCTACGAGTTCTATTTCTTTCCCACCAATACTGATGTTCTGGTTGGGTACCAAATTGGTCATGATTTTTGTTTTCGAGATATTTATTATAAACCTACATTTTCTGTAGCCACAACGAGTTCCTGTACCACCTCTCTTGCCCTACCTAGATCTTCAGCTATTATAAGTATATCATCGGCGAAACGTAAGTTGTTTAGATATTCTCCATCTATTTTTATTCCCTTTGTCATCCAATCCAAATTCTTAAAAACATGTTTTAGCACCGTATTAAAAAGTTTATGTGACATTGGGTCTCCTTGTCTAACTCCCCGTTCTATTTTTAAGCGATTATTGTTAGTATGTAATCTGACAGTGGTTGTTGCCTGCAGGTATATTTTGTATAATAATTTAGTATATCTATAATCTAGCCTGCATTCTTTAAGCGCCTTTAATATTTTGCTTAGCTCAACTGTGTCAAAGGCTTTGTGAAAATCGATATATATTAGAACTAGAGGTTTATTGTATTCCACTGCTTTCTCTATTAGGGTTTTTATACTTTGTAGATGGTCATTTGTTCCGTAACTTTTTCGGAATCCTACCTGTTCCCTTGGTTGATAAGTCTCTAATTTTCTTTCCATTCTCTTATTTAGTATTCGCGTAAACAACTTATATATATATATGGCTGAGGAGGCTAATCGGACTGTAATTTTCTAAATTTGCTTTGTCTCCTGCTTTGTGTAATAGAATCATAGTAGCGTTGTTCCAGTCTGTTGAAATATTGGCGCTGTAAAGGCAGATATTGAAAAGTTGTTTAATTTTTTCAAGTAATACATCCACTACAATTTTTAGTGCTTCTAATACTATTCTATCTTCACCCGAGGTTCGATTATTTTTCATTTTCTTCAGGGCTTCTTTAATTTCTGATTTTGTTATATCGGGCATTAAATCTGATCCTTGGTTTAATACCCCAGTTTTTAGTGTAATTGGAGGTTCCGTATTGTTATCTTTTTTTCTTGATCTATATAACTCTGTATAGAACTCTTCGACTATTCTTAATATTTCATCTCTGTTCGTTGTTTCTTCTCCAGTTCTGTTTCTCAGTTTGTTAATTTCTATTTTCCCCTTTTGTACGCTCCTCTTCAAAACTTTCATGTTCTTATTTTGCTCTATTGCCTGTTTTGTTTTTTCTACATTGTAGTTTCTTATGTCTTTTCTTATTGCCTTTGTGATCGTCTTATTTATTTGACTAATCGCTTCTTTGCTTGTAGTGCTATCTCCTTTCAGTTGTTGCCTTAGTTCTATAAGGGTTTTCGTGGGTTGACTCAGTTTTTCATCTTTTATGCTTGTCGGACAATATTTAGTTTGAGCCTGTTGCATTGTGTTGACTATTTGTTTGTTCAATATATTGATGTCTGCTGTTGTTGATGCACGATAAATAGATGGAGACATTTTTAATTTCTTTAATTTACAAGCAAATTTACTTTTTTACCTTTTTTGCCTCTATGTAAAATTTTAAAATTGTAGTTGAGTTAGTGATTTTCTGTAATTAAAATGATTGGTATATCTTGAGGGGATTTTTTTTAACTGCTCGCTATATGTTCAGTTAAGCCATTTTGGAATCTTTTAATTATGTGATCTATATTAACTTTTAGACGTAAACCGCAAATACATTAATTTACAGGTGAACTTCGATTTCTGTCATTTTTATGTTTGTTATATGTTCCACCAACTGAATTGTGCATTTTTTGGTAGAGTTATTTAATTTCAAGTTTGAGCTTGTTCGCGACGAAAATTTTTCAATATCTCGTCTTAATTTATCAAACAACTGACAGCTCCCTCTAAATTCAATTGCCTGGCCGTCTCATTTTGTCTCTTTGTGTAGTAACCCTTGTAGGCAAAATCCTAAATTATTTAAGCTTGGTACGTATGATCCTCTTAGTCTAAGTCAAAATCCTATTGAATTTGGTTATAATACGACAAAGTCGGCAGATAACTTGGTGGTAAGACTTAGTCTTAATACAGTATTTTTTTATTGAAGTTATACTTCTATACGCACGGTCGGCGTTGGAAATTTGCATGAGAGTGAATCTGTGAAACCATTACATATGTAAGATAATGAGTAAGAGAGAGACAGAAGATATATTTTCTCTCTCTTCCTCTCTCGAGAGTAAAAATATATAATTTAATATGTATCAATATTATAATTTGTGTGATATGTTTTGTATTATTTAAAATTAAACGTTTATAATTATTTTAGGCTTTTCTATTTCAAAATAATCACTGTTTTACCGAGAACTGTCAATTTTGAAATCCGTTAGTGTCATGTCTAATTGCCAAATCCTTGGCAAATCCTACGTGTTTGGTTCATACGCTGGTGGTTGTGAGTTCGAATCCCAATTATGAATTTCCTTTTTATTTTTGAAATATTTAAAAACCTCACGTTAATCTTATTAAATATATGTAATATACGCAAAAAACATAAATTTTAAAATAAAATGAAAATTTACAACATAATCCGAGTTGTTGGTTTTTTATTTTTATCTTCGTAAAGTAAGTTGTTGTATATTGGCAGTTTTAAATACTTATGAATATTACATTTTAATTTATATTGTATTATTATATTGAATTATGTTGCAGTGTATTTATTGTATTGTAATTTTTATATTAATAACAAAATAAACAATGAATTTTACTGCAGAGTATGTGTAAAATATTTTTTTTGCATTCAACTCATTTTATACATATATAAAAATAAAAATATATATTTTCATTAAAATATTGATACAATCCTTCATTTACTATAGGTACTCCTATTACATGTCAAATGTTTATATACAGCAAACGATGCACCATATACCTATATAACTAATTCCTTTTCTCTTTCTGTTCTCTCTTACCTATAGCATTACATATGTAATGGTTGTGCAGATTGACTCCTATATAAATTTTTAACGGCGAACGCGTGTATAGAAGTATAACTTCTACCGGCAGTCCCACTGGACTGCCACACCCGTTTTTTATTTATTGTTTTGATTTAAATCATACGATCATTACGGTCTGATGGGACACTTTCCATTTTATTCAGTCTTAGATATGCTGAATATGCTAAAGTAGGTATATCCGGTCAAGTTAAATTTTTTATGGTCTTAAAATTTCACTAAGAACCCATAATTCTGAGCAATCTTAAAAATATTAAATGTTAAGGTAAACGAACATACATCCTAAATTATAAATAGAGAATTTGATTGCAAATCTCAGATATGCAAACATATATGGGACAACGAACACAGAGGCCAATGGAAAGATTTACCAGTAATCTTGTAATAAACGAATGGAAAAAAGTGAAAAATTTAGGCAAAATTTATAGCTCTTCTGTAGGATGATGCAGGATCTGGTTTCCGATATTAAAAGAAGTCGTGTAATTCCAAAATTGATAAGGTTACCATATCAATAACACATCATTTATAACTTAAGATTGGGATAAATAGAACTGAGATTAGGAACAAGCAATAAACGAACCCTGTACCGAACTGGAGCACTCACATCTTTACTAGACAAAGTGTACACGTCCAAAGTAGATATTTTAGCACTGCAAGAAATGCGGTGGACGGGAACTGGCACTTTTGACAAGAGAATCCATTCCATATATTATAGCTGCAGTAAAAGCCAACACATAGGTGGGGTGGGATTTATTGTAATCCCAAGAACAAAAGACTCTATTATTGACTTTAAAGCCTACAGTCAAAAAATGTGCTATTTGCGCTTTTTGGAAATTCTCTACAGTTTGATCAATGCGCATGCCCCAAATGATGACAAACCAGAGAAAATAAAGTTCTTCGAAGACCTACAGCAAGCCTACATGAGATGTCCTATAAATGACATTAAGATTGTATTAGGTGACATGAATGCAAGAATAGGACGAGAGCAAGTTTTCATGCCCACAATAGGAAAGCATAGCCTACACAACATAAGAAGCGATAATAGATTAAGACTGGTAAACTTAGTAGCAGCACTAAATATGACAGTCGTTAGCACCTATTTTGAACATAAAAACATACTAACCTGGTAACCTGGGCCTCTCCTGATGAAAGCACAACGAGTCAGATTATCACATCTTAATAGATTTAAGGCATGGAACAGACGTAATAAACTGCAGAAGTTATGGAGACTTAGATGATTGCCTAGTGATCTTAACATTGGGGGCTAGAATTTCAAACAGCAGTAAAGAAAATAAAATGGATAGAAAAAAATGGAATGTTTAAAGCTGAGAGATGCGATAATTGCAGAACGGTACTTGGAAAACATCAACAACAGGTTAAGACATCAAGATGTAAATAAAAAAGGCCAGAAAGAGATAGACTTCTACTGGACCAGAATAAAGGAAGACATCAGCATGAAGCAGCAGCGAAAGATGAAATAGGAACAGAAATTTGTGCCCGTAAAAATCACTGGTATAAAAGAAAAAAATTAAGCCTGCAGAAAGATCCTTACCCGAAGAACTAGAACAACTGTAGAGAATTACCAGACAAAGAGAAGAAATGAAAAAAGGATACATAAAAAAAACTAAACCACTTAAATAAGGAACTTAAAATATATAGAAAACCTCAACAGAGAGAAAGAATTCAGAGCATTCTATAAATAAGCTAACATCAACAAAAAAGAATTCAAGGCAACCACAAGAGAATGCTGAAGTCAGAATGGCGACCTATTAACAACAAGGAAAGATGTATTGAATAGATGGGAATACTTTAACCAGGCACTGAATATAGAGGAAGAAAAAGAAATCCTGGAAGACGAAAGATATGAGATAAGGGGAATAGACGAAAGGGAAGAGAAACCGCCAACGATTCTTGAAGTTAAAGATGCAGTTAAAAAACTACCCAGAAACAAATCACCCGGAATAGATAAACTCCCAGCTGAACTATATAAAGAAGGTGGCCATGATAGCATAATAGCATTACAGCAGCTAATAAAAGAAATATGGATACAGAAATCCTTCCCAATAATGGCAATATTGGAATACTTTTGCACCATACACAAAAAAGGAGATATCTTTAAATGCTCCAACCACAGAGGAATTACGCTTCTAAATGCAGCGTATAAAATATTTTCCACAGTAATATGTTACGGTATGGCACCATATGCAGAACGAACGGTAGGAAAATACCAGGCTGGAGGTGATAAATCGACAATTCATCAGATTGCAACTCTAAAACAAATTTTGGAAAAAACACTGGATATGGGATTGCTACTCATCACATATTTATAGACTACAAAGCAGACTACGACTCTGTGAATAGAAGATAAATGTTATGTTTAAAACAATGAAAAAGCTAGGAATACCAAATCAGTTGGTAAATTTAACAAAACTAACTCTTGAAAAAGTTTAATGTAGAGTAAGAATTCAATGGAACTGTCTGAAACTTTAAAACAAATAATAGGCTGCGCCAGGGAGACACTCTCTCCTGTATATACTGTTCAATCTGGTTATGGAAAAAGTAATACGTTTATTACAAATCACAACCACTGGTTCAATATATAATAAATCAGTGCAAATCCTGGCCTATGCTGATGAGATCAATATTGTTGGGAGAACGGAAAACGCTGTACGAGAGGCGTATGCAGCATTAAAAGAATCAGCTACACAAATAATAATAAACACCAACAAAACAAAGTATATGAAAATAAGCAAGTAACCACAAATCCTAAGACCACTTATTATAGAAAACGACGTCATCGAAGCAGTGAACGAATTTATATACCTGGGATACAAATACTACTACCGCAGAGATAAACCGCAGAATTTGCAAGGCCAACAGATGCTATTTTGGGCTCAATATTCTCCTTAAATCCACAATTATATCGAGCAATTATATCGAGAAATACAAAAATAAAACTACAGAACAATAATACGCCCAGTCCTAACGTATGGTTCAGAGATCTGGACTCTAACAAAAAATAATGGAAACATGTTATGATGTTTCGAAAGAAAAGTATTAAGGCAAATTCTTTAGAAGGCAAATAGAAATTCTTGAGGAGGCTAGGACCCACGTAGTGTTCTAGAGCCAGAATGATGATGATGATGGGATAATTAAAGAATCGCATAATTAAAACATTATGCGTTTACTTTAGAAAGATAATACATGGCTGAATTATCATTACAAGCAAGGCAGGTAAAGATACACAGCCACAAGAAATTATTTACCGCCAATTGATAACCAAACACAATATATCATTAGGTTATTTTACATTTTGAGAACGATTTCGGGACTGGAAGTAGAAACGTGAATAACATATTTAATTTTAATTGCAGTTACTGTGGTTTATTTCCATAAACAAGTATAGGAGTCAAAAACATTAGGCCGCATATACATTCTGCGAATTAAACATATAGAATATCGTATAAAAAATAAACATAAAAACAATGATTCGTTCTTAGTAAACGACCTTAGCAGTTATTTTTTTCACCAGAAATGTGAACCACATTAAAGATATTTTTCAAGGGCAGCCGGACATAAAGGTCGCGGTCTTTGTTCTTCAATCATTTCACTTAAATGATGCTGTTACCGGTCAGTAGAGATGTTTACTACTTTAATGAATAAATATTATATTTTAGTAACATAAACGAATTGCGTACTATAACTGGAAAATTTCAGATTAGTATTTTAATCCATTTTAGTTTCCGGTAGTGGAATCAACAAAACTTTTTAAATTTATATTTCTACGACTATATATTATTGTCTAATTATTCATATATACATATATATATATATATATATATATATATATATATATATATATATATATATATATATAGATGATTAAGTTACATATTAATCACACCCAAAAAGGAAGGAAAATCAAGAGTCTGAGAGACGTCAACTTGCTACATTGGTTATTTTAATACCAATATTAATTGGATTAAATAAAGCAAGATCCACATGTCTAGACTATAGCCAAACTCTCAACGAACTCTTTCATTGTTAAAGAAGTGTCGAACATTATCAACTAGCTTCAAAATTGGAAAATTGATAAAACCGGAGAGAGTTAATAAATTCTGGTTATAGAAGTGGAGTGCTCATGTATGCTGAGTGATATTAGTTAATTAATATTATTTATAATCTCCACGCTCAACGTAATACCGAAGTGTCAACCGATTTCTAGTTTTCCAACTCTGCACAAATTGGTCACATTTTGTGTACTTCAGCGCATCTATCAATACTACAAGAAACAATACAAATACAGTATCAACAAAAGAATGTGTTAAGAGATCCATGAGCTGCCAAAAACAATTCAGGTGAGCTCATTAATCGTTAACCATACTTACATCAAAAAAGGAATCTTATTTGGTGCAAGCATGGTTAGTATAACCGCCAAAGTTGTTCTTTGGCGGTTATACTCTGTTTAACACAATTCTTAAATAATCTTTTTGAAAACGATTTCCGGAGTAAAAATCAAATTTTTAGTTAAAAATGCAATTTTTTTTACAATAAATTGTGGTTTAATTGTAAAAAATCAGGATTCAATTAACTGGCTTCAAAGTATAGAAATACTAATTATAAAAGAAAATCATTTTAAAATCAATTTTGACAAAATCATGTCATTTTTAGGGAGTAGACATAAATGAAAGAGTCAGAAGAAATGCAATCAGAACTACCGACTTTTGTATTCTTTCAAACTGCAAATTTTGAGACCTGTCTATGCCAAAATTGTATGTAAGTGACATAAGGTCGTTATTGGAGTTTATTCCATTATATGCTTTAAGGCTCAAGGAAAATTTAATAGGAAATAAAGGCATTCAAGATGACATTGACGGCTTTAATGGATGATTGGATTTCGATATTGATGACTTATCTTAGTAGCTTATTTTTTTTGTATTTTCTATGTTACCGATAAACGAGACAGTCTGCATAAAGTGAATGGAAGTTTAATTAACAACATTAGGTATGCCGACGATACAGTCATAATAGCCGACAACTTGGAAGACTTAGAAAGAATAATGAACAAAATATTAAGATATAGTGGAGAATACGGACTCTCTCAAACATAAAAAAACCAAATTCATGAAAATTAGCAAGAACAACAATACAAACTAAATATTAACGGTAGGCGGCCAGCAGATTAAGAGAGTAAAAATATATACTTACTTGGGAACGATAATCACAGAAAATAACGATTATACTGCAGAAATAAGAGTCAGAATTGAAAAAGCACGTGCCAACTTCGTGAAAATGAAAAAGATTTTATGCAGCAAAGATCTGACATTGGCCCTCAGAATAAGGCCAATTAAATGCTATATACATAGTGTACTCTACTATGGAACTGAATTATGGACATTAAACCGGAATACAATAAATCAACTTAACGCGTTTGAAATGTGGACATTTAGAAAATTGTTAAGGATTCCATGGGTAGATAGAGTCACGAATACAGAAGTGTTAAGGAGAATAGGCAGAGAGAGGGAAATGGAAAATACAATAAAAGAAGGGAATTGCAATATCTCGGACATGTGATGAGAGGCGAAAGATACAACATCTTGAGACTCATAATTTAAGAAAAAGTAGAGGGTAGGAGAAGCGTAGGAAGAAGACGCGTTTCCTGGTTGAAGAACCTGAGAGAGTGGTTTGGTTGCAGCTCAAGGCAATTGTTTAGAGCAGCTGCCTCGAAGGTCAAAATAGCCATGATGATTGCCAACCTTCGTCGCGGAGATGGCACTTAAAGAAGAAGATGTAACCGATGTAACTATTTGTACGTATTAAAGTTAAAATTTAATAAAACATTAAGTGTTTTTTATTTTAAGACATTAACTTGAACGTCAAATTCGTCCCTTAATCTGGTATTTGTATTTTATTTACTGATTATGTCTATAAAATGCTTGCTCTAAAAAAATAACAATTTGAATACATAAGCTATTTTTTAATCTAAATAGCCTAGGAATTTGATACCGTCAGTCATCAAAAGCTGTCGGATACTTTTGAAAATCTTATTCTTAAAAGTTATTATAGATCACAAAATTAAAAGTTTCGGAAAAGCACATAACTGAACACATAGCGAGTCAGTTCAAAAGAATTTCCTCAAGATATACCAATCATTTAATTACAGAAAATCACGAACTCAACTACAATTTTAAAATTTTACATAAAAACAAAAAAAGTAAATTTGCTTGTATTTAAAGAAATTAAAGTTGTCTCCATCTATCTATCTAAATATACATAATATACATACAAATACAAATACAATAAATAAAATTGAAATAAAATAAAATAAATTAAAATAGGACGCTCCAATAGGACAATTACCATATAAGTGTTTTTGCAGCACGATCAAAGTGCAATTGTATTTTCGAAGCCATTGTTAGACGTTGGAAATGGTAAAGTCGCTATTGACACGTCGACCGGATTCATCACATTCGTCCTGATTTGTATTTCTAGATCTCTGTGCTTGGTGATCTTTTCGTTGTATTTAACACGCAAATTTATTGGTGTTGGGTATCGCCACATCAATAAGTGTTGTTTGCCTAGAAAGTTTATTACTTATTATGAGATCCGGTCTATTATGTGCCACTGGTTGGTCTGTGAGCACAGTGCGGTCCCAGTATAGCTTATAGTTAGCATTTTCAAGCATTCTGTCAAGGACGTATTGATAATAAAAAAGATAGTCGGTTTGGAGAAGTCTTAGTTTGTCAGCTAGTTCTTGGTGGATAATCTTTCCTACTAAGTCATGGCTTTCTTTATAATCAGTACTAACAAACGCTTGACAGCCCCTCGTAAGATGTTAGAGGGTTTCTTGGTCTTGGCATCCATATTGACATTTGTCATTTTGGACTTAAGGATCTTTAACAATATATTTCAGGTAATTTTTAATTGGAATAACCTGATCCTGAATGGCAAGTATTAAACCCTCAGTCTCATCTTTCCTGATGTCAACCAATAGTTCGACGCTGTATTGTCGATATATTCTTGGCTGATCTCATTGAGATATCGCCCATGCAGAGGTTTACTCATCCAGGTGTGTCCATTTCTTGTTTCCTCAATTTAAGTAGCGTTGTATTATCTACTGCGTAAATTACTCTATGTAAAGTAGATATCTCATTATTATTATTATTAATATTTGGATCCTGACTCATACATATCTCAAAAAATCATTTTATTAAATAATTTAAATTAAAGAGTTTTTTATATGTAAATTCTTCTATTAAAAATATGAAACATGCCAGCGATATATTTTAAAAAAAGCACCAAAGAGTGCGGTTATTATATTGTGGCTGTATATAACCTAACTCTCAGTATATAACCGTTATAATATATTTCATACATCTCTAGATAATGATTTAATTTCAAGTTTTTCATGACTAAACAAGACCGCCTTAAAGTAATTGACTTCTTTTAATTTTAATTATATACATACCAACAAGATCGAATGCGTTAATAGGCATTTTTATGAGGTGACATCTTTGCTAATTAAAAAATTGTACAAGGCCATTGAGAATGTTTGTTTTTAATGAAAAACCATTGAATCATTAAAGATCGAGAACTAATAAATAAAAAATAAAAATTATTTTTTATCGAAATTAACATGGAAAATATTGTTCTGAAGCTATTTTCTTGTGGCATTTTAAATTAATTACTATTTAACTGGGAATAAGCCACAATTAAAGGTTAAATACGTTTATTGACGTTTCAATTTCCACTTCGGAAATCGTTCTCAAAATACAAACATTAGTAAATTAAACAAATTTTGTTTTTGTTACTTAGTGAAAAATTCTTCTAATAATTTAATTTTATCTGACTCATCTATATTGACAATTCAGACATACATTATACATTTTAAAGTAGACGACTTTAAAATGATATTGCCAATATTGTTGAGTTGCGTTCCTGGGACGACTTTACTTATAAGATAGTTCATTCGATTACATGAAATCAACTTTAACTTGAGAATATCCGTCAGAAAAGATCATAACATGTAATTCGTCTTTAAAAAGACAAATACATGCCATGATGACAGTAAAATTCTCCTGTTAGTGATTCCATAGTAAATTATGAGGGAAAAACCAGGAAAAAACCTCACAATACTATCCCGACATGGTAAGTATTTGATCGTGCATTTAGTTTACCTTCAATAAATACCAAATTCCGACTTTATATGTTTGTTATTTAAAAAATATAAATGATGTATTCTCTATATGTTACTGACTTACCAATACTGGTATTTTCTTTTTAATAACTTCCTCTTTCAATATGGGTAACCAGATCCTACTACATTCTGCCGAGGAATTAGCGACACAATTGGTCTCATTTAGCATAATTAGAGCCGCTTCTTTGATTTTTCTCTTTTTACCATCCGTTTCTTTTAGGACTATATTTGAATCATTCCATTGAACCCTATGTTCATTATCCCATGCATGTTTACATATTTGAGATCTATCAAATTCTCTATTTTTAATATAGGATTGATGTTCACTTATTCTAACATTTAATGGCCTTGATGTTTCACCTAAATAAAACTGATCGCATTCACAAGGTATTTTATAAATGCAATTCTTTGTCCTTTCTTGTTCATTGTTAGGTTTGGTTTTGGACAAAATAGATCTCAACGTGTTTGTTGTTTTGAATGTTGTTGAAATGTTGAATTTATTTCCTATCCTTTTAAGCTTTTCAGATTTAATTTCAAGTTTTTCATGACTAAACAAGACCGCCTTAAAAGTAATTGACTTCTTTTAATTTTAATTATATACATACCAACAAGATCGAATGCGTTAATAGGCATTTTTATGAGGTGACATCTTTGCTAATTAAAAAATTGTACAAGGCCATTGAGAATGTTTGTTTTTAATGAAAAACCATTGAATCATTAAAGATCGAGAACTAATAAATAAAAAATAAAAATTATTTTTTATCGAAATTAACATGGAAAATATTGTTCTGAAGCTATTTTCTTGTGGCATTTTAAATTAATTACTATTTAACTGGGAATAAGCCACAATTAAAGGTTAAATACGTTTATTGACGTTTCAATTTCCACTTCGGAAATCGTTCTCAAAATACAAACATTAGTAAATTAAACAAATTTTGTTTTTGTTACTTAGTGAAAAATTCTTCTAATAATTTAATTTTATCTGACTCATCTATATTGACAATTCAGACATACATTATACATTTTAAAGTAGACGACTTTAAAATGATATTGCCAATATTGTTGAGTTGCGTTCCTGGGACGACTTTACTTATAAGATAGTTCATTCGATTACATGAAATCAACTTTAACTTGAGAATATCCGTCAGAAAAGATCATAACATGTAATTCGTCTTTAAAAAGACAAATACATGCCATGATGACAGTAAAATTCTCCTGTTAGTGATTCCATAGTAAATTATGAGGGAAAAACCAGGAAAAAAACCTCACAATACTATCCCGACATGGTAAGTATTTGATCGTGCATTTAGTTTACCTTCAATAAATACCAAATTCCGACTTTATATGTTTGTTATTTAAAAAATATAAATGATGTATTCTCTATATGTTACTGACTTACCAATACTGGTATTTTCTTTTTAATAACTTCCTCTTTCAATATGGGTAACCAGATCCTACTACATTCTGCCGAGGAATTAGCGACACAATTGGTCTCATTTAGCATAATTAGAGCCGCTTCTTTGATTTTTCTCTTTTTACCATCCGTTTCTTTTAGGACTATATTTGAATCATTCCATTGAACCCTATGTTCATTATCCCATGCATGTTTACATATTTGAGATCTATCAAATTCTCTATTTTTAATATAGGATTGATGTTCACTTATTCTAACATTTAGTGGCCTTGATGTTTCACCTAAATAAAACTGATCGCATTCACAAGGTATTTTATAAATGCAATTCTTTGTCCTTTCTTGTTCATTGTTAGGTTTGGTTTTGGACAAAATAGATCTCAACGTGTTTGTTGTTTTGAATGTTGTTGAAATGTTGAATTTATTTCCTATCCTTTTAAGCTTTTCAGAAAAGCTTAAAAGGATAGGAAATAAATTCAACATTTCAACAACATTCAAAACAACAATCACGTTGAGATCTATTTTGTCCAAAACCAAACCTAACAATGAACAAGAAAGGACAAAGAATTGCATTTATAAAATACCTTGTGAATGCGATCAGTTTTATTTAGGTGAAACATCAAGGCCATTAAATGTTAGAATAAGTGAACATCAATCCTATATTAAAAATAGAGAATTTGATAGATCTCAAATATGTAAACATGCATGGGATAATGAACATAGGGTTCAATGGAATGATTCAAATATAGTCCTAAAAGAAACGGATGGTAAAAAGAGAAAAATCAAAGAAGCGGCTCTAATTATGCTAAATGAGACCAATTGTGTCGCTAATTCCTCGGCAGAATGTAGTAGGATCTGGTTACCCATATTGAAAGAGGAAGACTCTGAGATAGCGCGT
>NW_027312601.1:0-27825 GCF_040954645.1 Diabrotica undecimpunctata | reverse complement strand
ACGCGCTATCTCAGAGTGGAACAACTGAGAAACTTAAAAGCTAATAAAAAAGGAAAAGAAAAAGTAAAAAGGTCAATTGTTTTAAAAGAAAGCGATGAAGGAAATGAAGAATGTTTCTGCATTATATGTTGTGATTCGTACACTAACTCAAAATCAAAAGAGAAATGGATGCAATTGTTGTATGCATATATTGCCAGTCTGACTAGTCTAATAACTGATTTAATAAATTTTTAAAAATGTCACACAATAGTTTGTATTTTAATAAAAAATAAATAAATAAAGTTCATTCATTCATTCAGAAAATTAATATATTCTTTAAAAAGTATGAAAGTTACTAGTGTTGCAATTTGCCCCTGCCATGTAACAACTTTGGGGGATAATTTGATACAATTTTCAAGACTAAAGAAATATATATTTTTCCTAAAAGTGGCAAGTTTCTTCTAAATCTAATATTTAAATTAATTATATCGAAGTGAGTGCTTATTTTACATATTGAATGCACAAAAAAAATGTAAAAATTGTAACAACTAACTCCGGTCTCTTTACTCTCACATTTACAACTAATCTAATTTAAGTTTATATTTAACGACATAGCTGCAGCCCCAATGTTATGTTCTCAGTTGATCCACGGGTGTTTATTTGGTTATAGGTACCTAATTTACCTCTGTCGCTGTCGTATATAGCTGTTTATAACTTGACAGTTTATAATATTGGAAATCAAGATGGCATTTGCTATCTATGGGATAAAACCCAGGGTAAAAGGGGTTCAAATGAAATCGCTTCTTGTATCTATGAATAAGTATTAACTAATACAGAAGTAACAGAAGTTGATGATGTCAGAATGATGTCAGATGGCTGCGGTGGCCAACAAAAAAATACAAATTTTGCTGCTACAGTCTGTCCCAAACCCTTCTTTCAGTGCGTCACTAATTTTGACATAATATAGGATTTTAAGAATGTCGAGAATTATTGCATGTCATTTTAGTTAAATTTGACAATTGGAGGATCGTAATCCCTCTTTTTCTATTTGAAAATAATTTAATAATTTTAATATTAGTCTTTGTTCTTTCTCGATATATCTCGGCATATTTAAAATATTTTTATGACAATAAATACAAAATTTTCACTGTAAAATGTCTGATAATACTAACCTGGAATGACAATTATTTTATCAGTTGACGTTGTGAAAGTACTGTCAAGATCGAGACCTTCTGCGTCAAATTATATTTATGCGCATCATTGATTGGATATCTATTTAGCGTATTTTAAACTCCAACCAATTATACATACTTAACCAGAATTAGCTTTACGATAAATAATTTTCCAAGTTCTATGTATAATAATCACAGACTCACGTTTTTTTCTGTCACTTCTAGCTTAATGTGTTAGAGAGAATTCAATCATCTATGACGCACTGAAAGAAGGGTTTGGGACGAACTATATGTGTATGTACCTCATTTCTGATCATAGATCATAAATTTTTCGAAAGCGGACACACTGAAATGGAATGCGATTCCATACATTCTAAAATTGAGCAGAAAGCTAAGCATGTTCCTGTATACATTCCTGAAGGTTGGGCGCAAGTAATACGAGATGCTCGTATGAAACCACGCCCATTTTAAGTGAAGACCAGAATCTTTGATGATGTCTATGATTTTAAAGAATTTGCAGTGCTAAAATTTGAGATGAACAAAATACCATGGCGTAAGGTTTGCTGGATTCGTTATCTTAAATCGGACATGACGAAGGTGTTTTACAAAATAGATCTTGAACAAGTATTTCATGAGATAAACTGCATGAAAAAATTTCGCGGTTGACCAAAAACAGCGGAGTTAAAAAAATCATACGAATGTGAGTTACCCATTGCGAAGCCAAAATATCAGGATTTACAAAAAATGTGTTCTGATTTAACAATCCCAAAAGTTCATCACAGTTTTTAGGTACAAGTCGCTAAAAATTAATAGATAATATTAGGGATAGATTACCAGAACCAGATGACAGTGAAAATACTGACTCAGATGAAAATTAAACCATTTCACTTCATACTCAAGCTCATTCAAGCATATGAATTTAGTTCCTTTTGTATTTTCAGTATTTTTTGAGAAAACCTTTTTCGTTTTTATAGTTTATTTTGCCAAAATGATTTAAAGGTTTAACATGGTTTTGGCATTGGGCCGACGATATGTTTTACCTATATGCTCATGATATTCTCTATCAACTATCACCAGATAATAAACGTATTTGGGTAATATTTTTAAGTCTTATTGGTCCTTGTTTCTTCACGACAATTTGGCAGACGCCACTTATCTAGACTTGCTTGAAAATCAAATTGAACCAGCTTTAGGTACTCAATTATAATGAACAACCGAAGTTTAAAAATATTAGTTTAAACCAAAAAATTAAAGGGAACTACAAAGTTGCTTAGAAGACTATAAAAAACTTTTTTCAACATGTTTATTTTAACCATTTTTTTTTAAATCTTTTCAATCTTTCAATTGCCCCTTCGGGTTTTTTTTTGATGAATTAACCTTTATAATATGCTCTAACAAAAATTTGTTCCAATATTACATTTAAAATAAATGTTAATTTTGCAAATATTGCGTTGACATCTTTTAATTGTACTTTGTGGTAACCTAAAGTAGAATAGATAACTGTACATAGGACTAGATGAGTTAAAAATATAACTAACAGATGGCGCCATAAGCTTTAAAGAAGATAATTAATAAAATAATGTTTTTATCATTATGTATTTTTATATTATATTATATTTTTTAACTTTTCAAAACGCAAAAAAATTCTTCGCCTTTTTAGTTAATGTGTATATAATTGGTTATAATTTGAAATATATTAAAATTACACTGCATATTCTTCAGATGCACTGTTTGTGAACGTTTAGGTACTTTAATGAATGGGATTCAATTTAAGTTAGATACCTACATTTAATATTTTATATCCCTTTATTATAATTATATAATTATATTATAATTATACCGTTCATCTTTCCATTCCTCTTAACAGTTACACCAGCATCTTGTAGTTCCCCCAATACCTACTTCACCATATTGGCGATTTTTTTTATTTATACAAAGCCGCGTCAACTTTAATAAGTTATTAGCGGTTGTCAAAAAATTAGAATAAAGTATAAGGTTGTATACAGATAAATAGACCAGAGAACTAAGGATTTTCCCGTGACATTCGTTGATACAGGTATCTAACAACTGCTTTTGATAAATTTGGTGATAACAATATATAATAAATAAAATATACAAATGACTAAACGTCATTTTTTGCTTAACAATGTAAGATCGCTATTTGATTTTAAATACCAACGGTGAAGACCAGTAAATTAGATGAAATTAGAGAAGTGACACAATTTTACTAAAAAAAGCCTAGAAAATCCTTTAAAATTAGGGTCTGCAAAGTTATTTTTGTTAGTTTGTTGCTTAATTATTGCAAAAACAAATTTAAAAGTTATTTTGAAAATTATTAATATCTAACTTTTCTAAAAATGCACAAAAACTTTAAGTTCGCTTAAGAATAAGAACAATCTTACAAATATTCCAGCTTTAAAAATTTTAAGAAGTTTCATTTATTAGTTATTGCGAAATTATAATTGTTTATCCCAAAAACCTTATATCTACAACGTTACTATGCGTAAACTATTGGCTCTACATAAATACTGAAAGCACCAGATTGAACAAAAATTATTACACTATCAAATTAAATTATATAACGTTTAAAAAGTTTTAGTTAAATATTGTAAAATAAATTTGAAAAATTACTGTGATTTTAAGCTTGTAAACAGTTAAAATAACTCAGACGCAATAACATGTAGGAAATTAATTTGTTTGTATTAGTTATGCTGGCATTTTTACACGAATTTCAAGAAAAGTATACTGTCCTACTAAGACCAGAAGTAGCCCTTTATTTTAATTTACCGGAGTTTTGTTTATGAACAATAAGCAATTTGAAAATAACCATTTGAAAGATTAAAAGTTCAAGTTTAGACAAAACAATATATAAAAACGATTCATTAAAAAATGAGCCATCCACGAAGTGCCAAATATAAAGGGTTTAAAAGCGAAACGATTTTAGTATTTAAAAAACTAAATTCATAAATTCAAATTTCTAAAAGTCGCAACATCTCCCGTTTTAATCAACGAAAATTGATGTTTTTGTTTAATTTGGGGTACCTCGTGTCATAGATCATAAAAATGCATTTAGTTAATTTCTGAATTGTTTATTTACCCGAGTAATTTGTTTAAACAATTTAAAATAAATATATATTTGAGCTATTTGAACTAAAACAATGTTTCCAAACTTCTATACAAGATTGTTTGATATTCAAATACTTATACGTCTATGACTGGAATTTTTTTTTCCTTACCCGAAGTACGTATATACAATGGTATCCAAAGAAAACGAATATTTATATTGTTACGAAAGTTCCGTAAAATTTATCCCACATAG
The DNA here is from genome assembly GCF_040954645.1 of Diabrotica undecimpunctata. Lineage (NCBI taxonomy): Eukaryota > Metazoa > Arthropoda > Insecta > Coleoptera > Chrysomelidae > Diabrotica > Diabrotica undecimpunctata. The sequence goes on along the minus strand of NW_027312601.1, from coordinate 23,355 downwards.
AAGAAGTCTCTTACCATTCTCCTAAACGTGTTTCAAGGTCTACCCATCATCAGAAAGACTTGTAAGGAAACTTTTTCTATGTGATCTTAGACTTTTGTTTTGCAAACAATGTAGCATAAACAGAAGCACAAAAACCAATATGAAACCGATCCAAAAAAGTAGACAGGTGAGGGTGCTTCTTTCTCCCAGAAGAAATCAAAAAAAGAGTGGAAATAATTAACGAAAGAACGGCAAGCAGGAATGATATGGAAGTGCTCGACGAGGACTGGCCGGAGAAGATCTTCACGAACACTGTTGTCAAGGAAAGAGATCTTTCCGAAACAACAGGAGATGTGGCAGTCTCGTTACAAAAAACGAACAGGTTAATAAAGCCACGGAAAAAGTAAGGCCATATTCCCAGATTTGCGAATTGCTTCAGCGGAAGCAGATGAGGAGGGTGGTTTGGAGACCATGAGAGTGACAATATCTGCGCATAATAATGGGGAATGGATAAATAAAGAGAAGTACGAATATCCTAAATAGAAAGAAAAAACCAGAGAAAATGCAATTCGTTAAGGTCAGTAGAAAGCTAGTACAAACGATGGAAGAGCTAGGAAGAAACAAAGTCGAGATCTACACTCCGATTACCCTAACCTATTACTACGTAGTATATGTTTATGTATTGTGTATTGTATATAAGTACCACGATTGTAGAGGATGTGTCTCTAACATTTTAATAATCCGCTAATCTTTGTTTGTTCTTTTTGCTGACTTCTTCTTTTAGTATTGGCAACTGGAGTTTGCTACATTCTGCTGATGAGTTTGCTACACATATTTATTCATTAAGTAAGATGTGAGCTGCTTCTTTGATTTCTTTTTTTTTTTTCATATATGTTTCTTTTATGACTATAGATACACCTTTCTATTGTACACTGTGTTCATTGCAAGAGGTATGCTGGTATCTCTGTGATTTGTCGACGTCTTTGTTTTTGATATATAGTCCACGCTTATTTATCCTATACTTAGTGGTCTTGCGGTTTCTCCCACATAAAAATTGTTGTATTTACAAATTTATACACGTAGTTATTTGATATCTCTTGTGTGTTGTTAGGTTTGGTTTTGGACAGAATAGATCTCAGTGTATTGGTTATTTTGAACGTTGTTATAATGTACTTTTTTTTTGATAACATCGATGAAGACATGGGAAATATGTGAATACGTGCTTGGCGGAGGAAGGCGATGAATAGGGACGACCGGAGAGAAATACTTGAGGAGGCTAGGACCTACGCAGGGTTGTAGCCAGAATGATGATGATGATAAGCCCTTTGTATATGGTATTTTTGTCATCTTTAAATTCATTCTTGTGAGTGTTTCTGAATTGCTTATCTGTACCGTGTAGGTAAACAGTCGTAACTCCAATTTTTGCCGAAATGGAGTTAAGACCACGCTCTTGTTGTCAGGTTTTCATAGCATCTGGTGGAAAAGAATCGTACATCCAGCATTATTAGTTGCCTAGATACGGTGTTTAAAGACAACCGCGACTCCATTAGTCAGTTGAGGGAAACAGTAGTATATCCATAGATACGTGCGTACCCGATAGTATGCTTTGGAATGTGGTAGTGGTAAACAACCGTAGCTCCAGTTCTACTATGTATCTCTACGTATACAGCCCTTGCTGTCCAATTTTGTACATAGGCCTCCAATTCCTTCTTCCACGTCTCTCTATTGTAGGCAGTTTGTATCCACTTCGGGCCTGCGTGTTTCTTCAAGTCATCTGACCATCTCATTTGTGGCCTTCCTCTTTTTCGTTTGTAACTATATGGTCTCCAGTGTATAATCATCTTATTCCATCTGTCGTCTTTCCGTCTTATGGTATGTCCAGCGAACTTCCACTTAAGTTTTGTGCTCCAGTTCTACATTAAATGATATTTAGTTGAGGGTGTTACCATGAGACAACGGCTGCCGTTCGTCAGAAATATGAAGATCATCTTCAAGAAGCTGATATGAGGTATACTGAAAACCCCTTACCTGACAAATAATCAAAGCTTTTATTCGTTAAAGCTATGGACACCAAACCTGACAATTTATGATTCCATCACAAATAAGGCCTGGGACGAATCGAAAGCTGAAAGGGGTGGACATGAAATTGCTTCAGCATTATTGAAGTGGAGTGAAATTGTTCTTGCAAATTCGATAGAATACGGTAGAATATTTAATTATTTGGTCTGACAATTGTCTCAGTCAAAATCGTAATATAATAATGATGTTCAGTTACCTATGGCAACTAAAAATATGTCCAAATTTAAAAACAATAGACCACAAGTTTTGTTGAGAGGGCATAACCACATGGAGGCATATCATGTTCATGGTTTAATTGAAAGGACGTTAAAAAAACAAGCAACTATGGAAATAGTTACGCCTTGGGACTGGCAGTAGTTAATCCGCTCTACAGGTGCAACTGTGATTGAAATGGAGGTATCGAATTTCAAAAATTTCGAAATATTGTATGCCAAACCTCACTTACCATGTATTGGTAAAAAATGGAATAATGAAAAACAAGAGTTCCTTATTTCAACTGTGGTGCACTTTCAAATTCGCGCTGCGTCGCCGTTTATTATTTTTTATAAAACAAACTTTACAAACAAAAATTTTATGAGTTTGAGTGTATTAAGATCAGCGAGAACTCAAATACCATTCCCTGATCAATTGCCTGCTATGCGTACGAATTGTAAAGGTATCACCAAAAAAAAAATACCATAATTTATTAAAGCTTTGCCAGTAGATCCCGGTGCAATTTCATAATTTCTACCAACAGTTCAATCCAACAGGTCAATTTTAAAGCAGCAAGCAGGTTACAGTGACAGCGACAACTCAAGTAAAAATATTTAGGTTTTATATTTTTTCTACTTAACGAGTTTTTTTTTGTTTCAAACATTGTGATTTGGTTTTTGCATTTTAAAACACAGAATTTAATATTTTTGTCATCACTTACGATTTTTATTTTGCATGTTACCTGTTTAAGGACATAGAGGTAAAAAGTCGTAACTCCCAATAACGTACACCAGGTAAATCATTTCTTAACAATACTAATATCTAGTAATCTATTTCCATTTACGTAGTGTAATGTACCAATAATGTTGAATTCGATAAAATGGAAGTACAAAATTTTTAATAGTTTATTGACTAGTCTCTATGTTTTGCGCTTTCCTGCAAATGTATACATTATGGATATAAGACTGTTTACCTCCACGGTACAGAGGTATTTTATTGTTTTTTTTTTTTCTTTTTTCTTGTGAAATTTCTTGTTTATATTTTTTTGATAATTCCCTTTTTAATATTTTTTTGATGCCGGTGTTTTGTAGTCAATTGTAGATAAGTTTTACCAGCATAGATTCTCCTTACAGCAAGCTGTCAAAGTTCCTCCTAGGCATAATACAGCTTTTAGCACAATACATTTATAAAAAACTCACGATTCTTGCAAAAATTAGAAGACATCGAACCCTCAGCAAGCGAATGAAAGAGATAACTTTGAAGCCGGCACGATTCTCAACGTCTACTCGACCATAAGTAGGAACTACCTGCTGGTACAAATTCCCTACCTCGATAGAAAACCTCTAAATAAAGAGTAAATTCAAGAGGAACTGCTATCGCAGTGAAAAAGGAATAAACCATACATTACAATAAACGCTAGCCCTAAACACTATCGAAGCAACAACAATGAAAGCCACTAGAGATAGCAGGAATAAAGCGCCTTACGCTGGCCTGCATTGTTCAGGGTAGGATTTCGTGTGGAAGGCCGTGTACCTAGGACACTCACACGACAAGCACTTTGCTGATAAAAGAGCCTCTATAGCGCATTAGAGCGCTATCGGGGGGAAGTGGATGGGTTGGAGCATAGGGGCGGGTGGAGTAATTCCTGATTACACGAGTTAATGCTTCTCGCTCAAATGAACTGTATCCTACCTTACCCTAATCTCATAATTACTCAAGGGGTATGCAAGGCTGGGTTAATGGTTTTGGATTGCTTGCTGTCGATTGCATTCATACGAGAGTTAAAAAAGGTAAAATAATCTAAAGTGTCTGGTACTAGTACTGAGGAAGTTTGTGATCCATATTTGTGGTATTTCAAATTATCACTCTTCACAGAAGATCAAGAAATCTCTAGAAATTGTACATATAATATGGTCGTGTTTAAGGAACAAACAAAACCTTCAAAGGATGATGAAAACATTGTTAGTTAAGTAAGGTCAAATTTATAGGAGCTTTAAGTTCTAACCGATACATTTGTTAAACTTTTTTAATTCTGGAATCGCGTACACTTATATAATTTCCAATTTCACACATAGGTCAAGAATAAAAAATATATGATACCTATGTACCTATTTTCTTATTAATATATGACATTATATCATTATATATTGCCATAATACTTCTCCTTTGTTGTTAAAGTAACGTTTAAAATATTCCCATACATCTTTAGCCTTTCTTCTGTTGGTTCTGTTGTGAATTATGTCTAATTCTACAAAATGATACCTCAGAAATAAAAATAAAAAAAACTTATAGTTCCGTTTTCAGTGTCTTCGATATCTAAACTTTGAACTGGCGCATACGTATTCCTGGAATTTCTACGTAAAAAGATATGCAAGACGCAATATACTAAAACGATGTCTTCCATGATGGTAGGTTTTGCATTTATTGATTTATGAAAAATTCGAAATCTAGCATCTAATATTCCAAATGTATTTTCTATTATTTTCCTTGCACAGCTCAGACGATAATTAGATATACGTTCTTCTTTACTTGAATTGTTTGTAAAAAAAAGTTTTATTATGTTCTTTGACAAGGGAATAACATAAATAAATTTGACATAATCAGTGTTGGAAATGGCTAACATGACAATGCTGTGAGATCCTTTATAATTAACGAAATAACACCCGCACTCAGGCGGCGGAAAATTTTTTATGTGTTTTCTGTCTAATTTTCCGCAACAGTTAGGAAAATTCGGGAAACTTGAATAAATAATTATTTGGTACGTAATATAGTAATTGGATTATTTTATATAAAAATGTATATGCCCAATTGCATCTTTTTTAACATTGTTTTATTTTATATGTAAAAAATTGTTTCATCTGATTAGCAATAATAATATAGTTCATTTTCTAACCTCTTATATTATACATCAATCCTAAATATATTTATTATACTATAAAACAACAGACGCCTAACAACCTACCCTAACACAAGCTTTAATGACATTAACGTAACACAATGTACTTCGTCTTTAAAAGTGACCAATTACTTTTAAAAATTAAAACAATTTACTTCTTAATTATTATCATTCATAGTGGTCACTTGAACCACCTTAAAGTACAGGAAATGAACAAATGAACATATTAACAAGGGTAACTTTTTGTTACTAGAGGTGGGATCTACTTTTAGTAACTGTTAAATATTCACTTTAATTCGGCAAAATATTTATGTTGTATTAAAGTGGAAATCTGTATAAATTTAATTGTTGTCTTGATTTGCTTAGATAAAGTAAAGTAAAAAATAATTAAACATTACGAAATTCACAATCTAAAAATTTTCTAGATTAAAAAATCATGATCAACATCATCACCATTCTGACTTTAGAAACCTGTGTGGGTAGTAGCATCTTCAAGAATTTCTCTCCAGTGCAGAAGTGTGGGCTGCTTTGTAATCTATTAATATGTGATGAGTGTATATGCCATATTCCAGTGTTTTTTAAACTTGTCTCAGATTTGCGATCTGATCAATTGTCGATTTATCATCTCTGAAACCAACCTGGTATTTTCTCATTATTCGTTCTACATATACCATGCGGTCCATATTTATAGAATAAATTCGTTTTTGGCATTATTATGTACTATCTGAAAAAAACTTGAAACAGCTCGATTTTTATTCTTAAATTGACAATTTACGGTATGAAAATATTATCCCCTTCCAGCACCCCCTTTGAATTATAAGCACCCTCTCGAAAATTTTAAATAACAAAGGGGGTCGTGTGACACCTTATCAGAAAAAGATTTTAGTCCTCTGTTCAGAAATATAAAGTTTTTTAAGTTGGGTGCAATCATAACTGAGAAAACTGATTTTTAAAATGTAAAATTTTGATAATGTCTCTATCACAAAACTTTAGGTTGAATGAAGATAATAATGTCACATAATATTTAGAATGAATTTTTCAATGTAATTTTTAATTAAATTTAATGTTCAAAATAACCACCATTCACTTCTAGACAATCGCCGAGGAGATTTTGGAATTCTCGCCTTTGGAATTTTGTACGACCTCGGGGGTTTGTTAATTTCATATCAATTTTGTTAATAGTCATCATTTCACAGAATTCTTGCCTTCTATCAGGATTATCTTCATTTAACTTCTGAACTAACTGAACTTTGTAAGGATGGTATTTTTCTTTATGCAAAACTCTCAAATAGATGACTTACTTATATCATTGACGACGGCCAGTTTTCGAGTTGTCTTATGCGGATTTTCCTCAATCTCTAAAAGTACATCTAACTTTTTTTTCATCAGTGAATTTAACATTTCTATCTTGTTTTTCAACATTTTTTACATGCCCAGTATAACGAAACTTCTTTTCAATTTTTCTAACTGTAGACTGCGAAACTTTTTGACCAGGGTATTTATTATTAAACATTTCACAAACCTCCTTTTGAGTTCTTGTTTTATTACCAAAACGAATCATAATTAAAATGTCTATTCTTTGAGTCTCGGACAAATGAGCCATAATTAAATTTAATACGCGCACAAATACTATACTGCCGTCTTTTAGTAACTTTAAATACCTAAATAACAGCAGCCTACTAGATTCATATCAATTGTTTATTTGGCATTTTGACTAATATTTTATTATCTTCAAAGTTGTTTCCCTAATGTTTAGCAGAACAGATACGAAAATACCTGATTATTTCTAAAGTATATTTTAATATACCAGGCAATATTGCTGATTTAAAAGTTAGGATAACGGAAGAAACTAACAAAATAACCCCCGAGGTCATACAAAATGTTGTACGAGAATTCCAAAATCGCCTCGGTTATTGTCAAGAAGTGAATAATGGTTGTCAAGTTGAACATTTAATTTAATTGTAAAAATTAAATTTCTCAGTTATGATTGTACAAAATTCAAAAAACTTTATATTGCTGAACAAGGACTAAAATCCCTTTCTAACAAGGTGTCACACGACCCCCTTTGTTATTTAAAATTTTTGAGGGGGTGCTTATAATTCAAAGGGGGTGCTGGAAGGGGATAATATTTTCATACTGTAAATTGTCAATTTAAGAATAAAAATCGACCAGGTGTTTTCAGATAGTACATAATAACGCTAAAAATGAATTTATTCCATACATATGGACCGCATGGTACGATACCATACGGTGGCTTAGTCTAGTGGATAATATTTTATATGCTGCATTTAGAACCGTAATTCCATGATACTATGACTAACAAGATAGGATCTTCCCGTAGCACAAAATCGGTCGTGTTCGCGCATGCCGTCATTGGAGAGCAGAATTTGAATTCTTGTAAAAGTTAAATGGAATTTTTATGCATTCTGTGATAAAATTATTCAATTAAGCAAAATAATAATATTAAATAAAGGTTTAATAATTACAGTAATCGTACACAAAAGGATATCTCCAAACTATTTATTAAAGATTATTTATTGACACATACAAAAAATTGACATTACGAACGTGCAAGTCTCCAATTACGTCACGACTTATGCGCAATATATTATCTTCTTAATCATAGTATCATGCGTAATTCCTCGGTGGTTAAAGCATTCAGTTTTCCAATCACTGGGGAGGGATTTCTATGTTTCTTTTATGAGGTGCTGCCATGGACGTATAAACATAATCTGTGTTTATAAGTCCATGGGTGCTGCAGTGCCATTATAGTTCTTATATAAATCGTTAGATACTTTAGCTGGGAGATTATCTAGTCCGTGTGATTTGTTTCTGGCAGAATTTTAACTGCGTCTTTAACTTCAAGAATCGTTAGTGGTTCCTCTTCCCACTTTTATGTTTTAAGTAGCTCATCTCTGTTGCCTTTCAGATTTTCTTCTTCTTCCTCTGTATTAAGTGCTCCTTAAAAGTTAAGGTTAAAGGTACAGTTATCCACCATTCTTCTCATTGCGTCGTCTCCTTTCGAAGGTTGGAGATCCAAATGGCAATTGTAGTTTTGGAAACTGCTGCGCGAAAGATCTCTGCGGATGAGCGGTTGAACCATCTTCTCAGGTCTTTTAGCCACGAGTTCTGGCGTCTTCCTACTGATCTTTTGCCCTGTACTTTTCCTTCCAGTATAACTTGAAGTAATTCATATCTTTCGCCTCTCAACACATGACCCAAGTATTGCATTTTCCTCTCTTTGATTATTCTTAGTAATTCTTTTTGTTTACACATGCGACGAAGTACCTCAACATTAGTAACTCTTTGTACCATGGAATCCTCAACATTCATCTGTATATATACATCTCAAAGGCATCTATTCTTTTTTCTATTTCAGAGTCCATTGTCCAACTTTCACAGCCATACAGTAAGACAGAAAAACGTAACATCTGATCATTCGGATTCTAAGTTGTAGACTAAGGTCTGATCTTGTAAAAAATGTTTTCATGCTCATGAATGTTTTCCTTGCTTGTTCGATTCTTGATAGGATTTCTTTTTTTGGATTACACTGACTATTGATATTTGTTCCCAATATTTTATGGAATTTACCTGTTCTATTATTTGACCCTTGGCATACACCTGTACGTTTATTGGTGTCTTTGAAAATACTAAAGTTTTAGTTTTGGAAACGTTTAGATGTAAACCGAACATTTCGCTGTGGTGAATTACCGCATTTATTATATTTTGTAGTTCTTGTACGTTGCTTGCTATTAAGAAGGTATCATCAGCATATCTGATGTTGTCTATGCTGATTCCGTTAATCTTAATTCCGCCTTGGACCTCGTCTAATGCTTCTCTGAATATAGACTCCGAATACAAATTAAACAGTAGCGGTGATAAGACGCAACCCTGTCTCACTCCTCGTCGGATTTGTATATCTTCGGATGTTGTGTGCTCTATTTCAATTGTTGCCGTTTGGTGCCAGTATAGTTCTGAGATAATTCGCAAGTCTTGTTCGTCAACTCCAGTTGTTCTCAGAATTTCGATCATCTTTTGATGGTTAACGCAGTCAAATGCTTTTCGATAGTCAATAAAACATGCATATACATCTATATTCATGTCTCTGCATCGTTGCGTTAACACATTTAAAGCAAAAAGAGCCTCTCGTGTTCCCAATCCGTTTCGAAATTCGAATTGAGTGTCACTCATCTGGAACGCACTTCTGTAAATTCGTGTATGGATAATTCTGAGAAAATTTTAAGAACATGAGACATCAAGCTTAATATTCGATAATCATCGCATTGTGAGGAATTCGATTTTTTTGGTAAAGCTACGAATGTTGATTATAGCCAGTCTGTTGATATTTTACCTGTGTCATATATCTTATTGAATAGTGCTGTTATTAAATCTAGGCTTTTACTTTCGTTATCTGCAATTAGTTTAAGTATTTCGACATTGATATTGTCTGGACCGGTGGCTTTTCCATCTTTCTGAGATTTTACTGCGTGAGTCACTTCTTCTTTGGTTATTTCTGGGCCTTTTTCATTTATTCGATTATCTGTGGATGGTGGAGAACAAGGTCTATCGTCGTCAAAAAGAGTTTGTATGTATTCTTTCCATCTCTCTAGTTTGTCTTCTGTACCCATAATTATTTCGTTATTATCATTTTTGAATATTGTTGCTTGTCTCTTTTTGTGTCTACCTGTCATTTCTTTTACTTTTTTATGAATATTAAAGGTGTCGTATTTTTCCTGAAGTTGTTCGATTTCTAGGCATTTTGTTGACATCCAGTTTTCTTTCGCCTCCCTGCACCACTATGTGCCCAGTTATCCACCCATCGTGCGCTTCGCTCTTTTCTGTTAAGACCGTCCAACCGTTAAGACGTGTTTCCAAAGTGGGTCTCAATTCAGAGGTGAGCTAATAAATCCTTTTCTTGTCCATATTTCAGATAGATATTTATTTTTTTAGACCCTTATTGGAGAGGCTATAATGCTGATATTATATTTCTAATACTCGTCGCAAGATAGTATTGCTATGGAGTTATTCCAGATCATGGCCCAGTAGCAGTATCTTTTTATGGAATCCCTAACCCTTCTTATCTAGGATGGTGGTGATTTGATATAGTACGTAGCTGAATCAATTTGGTGACTGATTAAATAAGAACAGAAACAGAGCAGATTAAGGTTGTACCAATTTTTATTATACCTACTTTCAAGACAACAGAAATGATTATGAACTCAAAAAAAAATGAAAATATAGTGAAGTGTTCTAATTTAATTTAAAGGTTTATTTTCTTCATTGTTCCTAGTTGATAAATAACTATATTATTTTCAATGTAAACAAATTTCGAAATTTGGGGTTAATATATATATACATTCATTTTCTTTATAACCAATTCTTAATTTAATACGATACAAAGATTTTTTGTTTATGATAATGTTAACATAAAATAATATTTTGGAATCCCTTTGGGATGACGTAACTTTTAATGTTTTCTTTTTGTTCATTACTAAGAAATAATAAAGAATAGTTTTCTTGTAAACTTTCAATAAATCTTAATTTTTTTTTGCTCTTCCCCTTCGAGGGTAAACCAGGGGTAGCGTCCAATAATAAATAATAATTTCATATTATCTAATTGTGCTTGAATTTAAAATACGATATAGTTTCTATAACCCCGCCCTATTCTCTTCGACAACGAGCGATTCTGGCCTTGTAATATTATTGTAGCACGGCAAGCGTTACAAAATGGCGCCCCCCAACGTGGGGCATGTATTAGATTTGCTCCATTTGTACCTTCGTTACAAAATGTCGCCCAGCGTGTGGGGCTTTTGAATATTCCTGTATCTTCAGTTTTTTTTCAATATTATTAGTTGTTTTGTACCCCCCTGTATATGTGGTTAATTAAGTCTGTATGTTTTGAACCATTTTTTTGGTTAAATTGTGTATTTGTTTTATCCAATTTTTCATTAAATCAACACTGCTACTATTTTAGAATTTTTTGCAAAGTATTTATATGTATTCGTTTTTAATCTTCGTAAAATTGCGTAGAAATATTCTCGTCGTATTTTTAATTTTGTGAAATACTTAAAACGTATTTGGAATGATGTAATAATTTACTGCTTACATTCGAATTTCTTTTTGTCGGTATTCTTAATGCGGTGTTTTTCCAGACTCGTCTAGAATAAACATTCCATGTTAGAGAAATTTTGTTTATGTCCATAAATTAATTCGTATCTAAACGATGGCTTTCTTTGCAGTTCAGTGTTATTTGTTGATAGAACCATAATAATTATATTCCTCAATGTGTTTATTTTAAATAAACGAAATGGCTCTTAGCGTTCGGTATTTGAAAAATCAATTAAGTGAATTTTATTAACGGTCACGTTACACGTGACCTGTATTATTGTATCTTGAGTTATTTGTGTGGATGTCAGACTGTTGTATATGCAGCAGCTTTCTTTTTTTGTCGTTGACATTTTTGCGGTCTTCTAATAGTTTATTAGACCACATATATCTTTTTGCTTTGAGACTTTTGGCTAAGGCTCAAAAGCTTTCATTTATTATCTTGTGTTCATGATATGGCACAAGTGAGGTTGAAGTAGTTTGCTGTTGTCTATTGTGACTCTTTGTATATACAGAGGTGAAACAACCCGCTGCCGCCTATTGTGAATTTACCTGTTATCTTTAGGTCGACGTTAAGACCACGTTTGTTTAACAATTGAAATAGTTCTGGTACTACCGTTAAATGACCCACTGAGAATTAAAAGTTTATATTATTTTGACTCTGTTAGAGTTCTGCTAAAGAATGGTAAACATTTCTTTGTGATTTGTATGACGACCATATTGGATTCAATTAGGTGTCAAAAATGTTTTACTGTTCAACCTTTTTTATTGTTATGGTGTGTTACATCCAACATCATGATTTTTTATTATTAACGATGGACTGTAATATTTTTCTATTTCTTTGGAAAACGGTAATGATTCTTCCGTTCCTTTTAAGTCTTTTCGTAAGTTTTTGTTTCGTGGAAGACTCTTATGATTTTTTTTTGTTTCTTTTGGAAACATCAGTCTTAGACTGAACTGTTCGTGTAGCGATTGTGGCTTGTATGCCATATACCCATTTTCTTTCTTCTTCTCCAAGATGTGTATTAACGGTTTGGATTTATTTTCTTCTTTTGTCCTTTGCCAGTCTTCTTGCTTGGAAATTTTCCACTGTGATCAATCCCAGAGGATATTCTTATGGAACTATTGGCCATCCTGCCTTTCTTCTAAAATGTTCAGTCCATTCTTAATTTTTAATTTTTTAGTTGATTCCCTTTACGCCTTGCGTACTTAATCTTTGCTACCTTCTCCAGCGACTATTCAACCCCTCCGTGGCCCGTGTACAGGAAGAGTTGCGCTAACGCGAACTTTATCCTGGAGAGGATTCGTTTCCTCTCCAAATTTTTTTGGCGTGGGGTCAGTACAGCACTGATACCCTAGTACTTAGTACATTGAATACCACTTTGCTTCGGCAAATCTGTCCCTTAGTGCTTCTTTCCCTTCAGGAAGTTGACACGTTTCAATTTTTTTTGAGCTGTCTCGACAACCCTTGTTTTATGTCGGTGGTGTTGACTATTAGTCAGGGAGCATCCTGCTATAGTCAAGTGGATTAGTGGACCTATCCCTATTCCAATTAATAATTTTGTGTATCTCAGATGTTGTCGCAAAGAGACGAGCCTCTGGAAGTAGTGTAGGAGACTCCGCACGTCGATCTCCAGAGCAACTCAGTTTGGCTCGCACCCCAGTTCGTTGAACTGTTTTACTTTTTATTATTATAATATTGATCATTTATTGGGTTCAATATGTCTATATATATGTATATATGTCGTATTTCTTTTCGACATAAATTTTATTTTTATCTTATCTTATTCTACTTCGGTATTATTCTCTCTCTAGTTTGTATTGATCGAGATCTTGAGTTTGTGCTACCCCGACCAAGAACCTATATTGATTTTAAGGGTGTTTGCAAAATTTAATCTCATTTTATTTTTAGAATGCCTTGGTAGAATGTGATATTTTTATGCTTATGGTAGTTTATATTACAATAAATTGTACATACCTTTAGTTGTCTTCAAGTGGATACAAAATTCAATTTATCTTATTTTACGGATTTATAAATCCAAGTAATTTTTTTGGTATCTATACCAAAGATATCAAGATTCCTCTGTCTAGTTACCAATGATAGTTCATTATAGTATCTGTTCATTTTGCCTAAGTTTTACTCTTAGTGTGTAGACCTTCGAATTTCGACTCTCTATTCGAAACCCCCAAAATAATGTTTGAAAAGATTATTGCTGTCTAACATCCTATATATCTGAATGGCCAGACACTGAGAAGGCTAGGGATGAAGTAAGCGGATTCCCGCTAGTTGACTCGTCGGAATGATAAGCCATTCATAATTGTATTTCAGTAATAAATCTAGAATAACAGCCTCCCTCGTCAGGAAACTTTTTTAGTTCTCCAATACTTGTTTAGTTATGTAATCTAGAATTATTTAGACCCTACCCGAAGTTGACCCTACCCGAAGTTGACCCTACCCGAAGTTGACCTACCAATGTTGTCCCTATTATAGGCGGATGATACACGTTAGTTATCACAAATTCTAGTTGTCATACTAATAACTAAACATCAGCCTTTTTTTTGTTTCTAAATATAGATGTGTCTTACGGAAATTCTGATGTCTACCTCTCCCAGTAAACTTATTAAGGCTTGTCTTTGTAGAACTTTAATGTACCCAATTTGAACTATTAGTAACTCTTTCCTTTTATTTGTGTATTTCTAAATGTGTCTATAATGACGCGCTGCGTTATTACATTATGTTATTCGTGGATTAAGTCATAGATGAAAGACTCTATGCTTCCGAACAAACGATGACACATTTGTATTTTGTATTTTATGGCGTTAATGATACGATTGTATTATTATTCTTATGTTATTCGTGGATTAAGTCATAGATGAAAGACTCTACGCTTCCGAACAAACGATAACATTATTTTTTTTGTGTTTTATTGTGTTAGGTCTCATAACGACTACGCAGTAAATTATCTGTTTTGTATCTTGGTGACAACACTAGTATGTTTTGCTTTATATTACTTACGAAATTTCAAATAATAATATCTTAATTATATTGTTTCGATTGAATGCGAGCATTTGGTCTCAAATAATGATTTGTAGATATGTTTTGTTTTATTCCGCTTTGTTCATGGTATTGGTTATAGGTGAAATACCCTATGCATTTTGAGAGTGAGAATGCAATTATTTTTTTTGTTTACATTTGTATAGTTGAGTCATTTCTATGCGTTCTGTTTCGGTTTGTTCTGAAATCTTTGAGTTGTTCCCACGTGAGTTGTGAAAGAAGGATTCTGTGAGTCCAGATTGTAGCTACATTTGTCCATTCTGTTTGTCTTACCTCTCCGTATATCTATTCCCACTTTTGAAAAGGTTAGTATGGTGTGCCACCATGCCTAGTCCGATTCCACGCTGGTACCCAGTTGAAATCGTGGGGAGGGCTGTGTAACCGTTTCAAAAGATTTAAAAGAAACTCATTATATATTTCGATTATATTTTTTTTAATAAAACTAATAGCCACATCTATCTGTCAAGTACCTACCTGTAGCCGATTCAAGGATTCTTCTGTAATTCCCAAATATATCCGGTAGATGAGCATATTTTTCACTTGTCACTCACGCCCAATTTCCAGATTCAGGCGCCATGATAGCGCTTCGCTCTTTTCTGTTAAGACCGTCCAACCGTTAAGACGTGTTTCCAAAGTGGGTCTCAATTCAGAGGTGAGCTAATAAATCCTTTTCTTGTCCATATTTCAGATAGATATTTATTTTTTTAGACCCTTATTGGAGAGGCTATAATGCTGATATTATATTTCTAATACTCGTCGCAAGATAGTATTGCTATGGAGTTATTCCAGTAGCAGTATCTTTTTATGGAATCCCTAACCCTTCTTATCTAGGATGGTGGTGATTTGATATAGTACGTAGCTGAATCAATTTGGTGACTGATTAAATAAGAAGAGAAAATGAGCACATTAAGGTTGTACCAATTTTTATTATACCTACTTTCAAGACAACAGAAATGATTATGAACTCAAAAAAATGAAAATATAGTGAAGTGTTCTAATTTAATTTAAAGGTTTATTTTCTTCATTGTTCCTAGTTGATAAATAACTATATTATTTTCAATGTAAACAAATTTCGAAATTTGGGGTTAATATATATATACATTCATTTTCTTTATAACCAATTCTTAATTTAATACGATACAAAGATTTTTTGTTTATGATAATGTTAACATAAAATAATATTTTGGAATCCCTTTGGGATGACGTAACTTTTAATGTTTTCTTTTTGTTCATTACTAAGAAATAATAAAGAATAGTTTTCTTGTAAACTTTCAATAAATCTTAATTTTTTTTTGCTCTTCCCCTTCGAGGATAAACCAGGGGTGGCGTCCAATAATAAATAATAATTTCATATTATCTAATTGTGCTTGAATTTAAAATACGATATAGTTTCTATAACCCCGCCCTATTCTCTTCGACAACGAGCGATTCTGGCCTTGTAATATTATTGTAGCACGGCAAGCGTTACAATATATATATATATATATATATATATATATATATATATATATATATATATATATATATATATATATATATATATATATATAAACCTTATTCAAATAGTTTCGTTTTTTTGGTGAATCGTCTGTTCTTCTAGGTTTTATTTGTTTACATTGTTGTATTCTTGCGCGCATCGTCAACCCAATGATTTTTACGGCACAAGCTTTTTTTATTTACAAAAAATAGTCGCTTTAATCACCTGAGTCATTAACGACGTTAGTTATTACATTATATTAAACATTTAATTTAGATACTGATACATCCCACTTATTTTGCCACGCACTGATCACTTTTTCTTTGACGAACTGTTTATGCGACTGAATATAGTCTTTTACACTATTATAGCATGGTCGTTATTGGTAGCTTCTCTTGCTTGGAGGTTTGCTTTTTTATTACCTTGTATTCCAATGCGAGATGGAACCCACATAAATTTGACTTAGGAACCAGATTCTTGTAAGGCAGAAAGTTCTTTCTTGACAAGTAAGGCTATAGGATTGTTAGTGTATAGTTGACCAATTGTTGTTAACGAGTTTAGAGAATTTGTGATAATGACGGAGGAAGAATGGTTTGTGCTTTTAATATACATAAGGGCTTGTAATATTGCATATAATTCTACTGAGTATATAGAAGTGGTTGACATTAATTTAAATTAGGAAGAGGAATGTGGAGTGACAAATGCGACTCCTACGCCGTTTGCAGATTTGGAGGCATCAATATAAATGCAAAAACTTTCCCCGCAACTCTCGAGTTCCTTTAAAAATGACTGTCGGATTTCATTGGCTGATGTCTCTGATTTGTGATATGGGAGTAGTGTCGTATTGATATCGGGAATCATGGTTAACCAAGGAGAGGAAGTTTTTACATTTAAAGAAAAGAGGTCACGAATTTGGAGTTGCACGTGTTTAAATTTCTTCGGGCTCTTTCATAGAATGGGGAATCGAACTCACTTTTTTATAAGTTTCTAGGTAACGATCCGTAAATGTATTCGAAACACTGTGTGTAATTTGTTACTGGCGACTGAAGATGCATACGAGAGGCATAAATACTTACTTCGTAGGGTAAGAAGTGGTTCTCCTGTTAGGCATTGAAGATTCTTAATTGGTGTGGTTCTAAATGCACCTGCGGTAATGCGAAGTGCTGTGTTTTGAATGATTTCAAGTTGCTTGGTAAAATGTTTTTAGCAGAGGCATATACAATAGCCCCATAATCTATTTTTAATCGAACGAGTGATTTATAAATATTTAATAATGTAGTTTCGTCAGTTTTCCATTTTTTATATGATAATGTTTTCACTATATTTAATCCATTTTGGCAAGACTTTTTTATTTCTGAAACATATTGTTTCCATGTTAGTTCTTGGTCGAATACCATTCCAAAAAAATAAATTTTGTCCGAGAATATAAGAGTCTCGTCATACAGTTTTAAAGGTGTTTTTTGGGGCTGGTGTCTTCTTGAGAAAAGCATGCATCTTGTTTTTTATGGGGGAGAATTGCACGCCTACTGACGTGGATCATATCTCTAGTTTACAAATGGATTCTTGAAAGTGCTTTTGAATCATTCTTATATTCTTACCCTTTGCAATAAAACCAGATCGTGGGATATAGTCTTCCCTTAACTAGCGGGGAACAGTGATCCAGTATATCGTTGATAGCCACGAGAAAGAGGGTCGGGCTCATAACTGACCCCTGAATTGTTCCGTTTTCCTGAAATTTTTTTTGTTAAAGTGGAAATATCGACGCGAACTCAGAAAGCTCTTGACTGAAGAAACTTTTCTATGAATCTTAGCATATTACCCCTGGTCTCTTAGTTATTTTCAAAACCTTCGTGTATCTCTGACTCTAAATCTAGTAAGCTGTCTACGCCTGGTCTATTTTGACAGAAACCACTTTGCTGAAGAATTAAATGTTTTTTTGTTCTAAGTACCACAATAGTCTTTTGTTTATAATTTTTTCTAGAACTTTTCATAATACATTGGTGAGTGATATAGAACCGTGCGAGTCTATGTTTGTGCTATCTTTGTTGGGTTTGGGCAGAGGAATTTTAATGCTGTCTGACCATACATACGGAAAAACCTAATTTGTCCAAATAAAATTGTATAATTTTAACAGCCAAGACATTCCACTTTCTGGTAGATTTAATAAAAAAATTGGTGGTATACCGTCTGGGCCTGGAGCGGAATTTTTAGTTGACATTAGGGCATTCCTAAGTTCTTGCATTGTAATAGGTACATTCAGCATATTATACTCATGAGAGTATTATTTCAACTTTCTTTTTTCTGCGCTTTGTTTCTTAAGCTTAAAGTCTGGTGAATAGTTATTGCTACTTGAATTTGACTCAAATTCACTGGCGAATAGATCCACAATTTCATTTTGGTCGCTTGTAACTTTGTTATCTTTTGCTATGAAAGGTATTTTACTTTTTTTCTTATATTTAATTTTCTTTATATTTTGCCACACTGTGATGCGGGTCTTCGGTGTTGTTACCGGAATAATATAATATACTTCCGTCCTTTTTACATGATCCTGACTATGGCCATCTCATTTCGCTGATTCCTAGTAGGTCTATTTTCATTTTTTCATTTCTTGAATTGCGTTGTCAAGTTTCCCAGCCACAAATAGACTTCTAACATTCCATGTGCACATTCTAAAATTAGATTTCTTTATTTTTAGAATTTCTTCACGAGGTTTTCGCATGTTTACGACCTGAGAGGCCTCGTGGTATAAATATGTTTCTCCTCTCCTGCCGAATCTTGGCCTCCGCTTTCCATGATTAGTAACGGTTTGCAATTACAGTGTCAATTCTACGGTGATTTTCCTGGGGGTGCTCTATGAGCCGTTAATGCAGTGGTTCCCCTTTGCCTTCTGCATTCTTATGCCGTTGACCATAATTTGTTGATTCATCCGCCTTCGGGGTCGATTTCTCAACCCTAGGACAAAAGAATGCCCTACCACTCACCAACTCATCCGCCCTAAGCCGCTGGTCAGTAAGTGTGGGATTGCTTATACCGGCAATCACTCGGACGTCAGAGCCTGATTTGTTTTCTAGCAGAATGCAACGGATGACCATAATCAAGATCATCACGTGAGCAGGTGAGGTTGACATTTGGATAGGAGAGGCTATACGTTGCGCATCACTGTGTCTTGCATCCCTGAGATAGTTTACCTTTATGTGTTAGTGTAATATACAGGAAGATATTCCAATATGTTTTTTCTTGTAGAATTTTCTTTCATTTCATTCTATTTTTTATTACGTTTTTCTTCGTAGTTACCTTTTCGCCATTGATTTCCTTCACTTTTTGGACTTGAGAATACATCACTGGATACCTTCGTTAGCAATTATAAGCACTTTGTTAATTGTTAATGTTCGTAGCTCTATACCAATTTCAGTTCAGTTTTAATTGTAAGTAGTACCTAGTCCGTTTTCAGTTCTTCGTTTTTTTTTATTGTTTTATACTCTACAGCGTTTACGCCTGAGCTAATACGACGTTATAATTTTTTTGTGGGCAAGAAGCCCTATTTGTTTTGGCGCAACAAGTTACTGTGTAGGTTATCCTAGTGTTTGTTAAGTAGTGTTACATTTGTATGGATTATTTTAATATTAACTATTTCATATTTATTTACGGGCCAAATTTATTTCTTGTTTACTTATTATTAATAAGTTGCCGGTGTAGTTACTTAGCGTCCTCGCTTGCACGGCGAGATGTTGCATTTTTGGCGCCCAACGTGGGGCATGATCATTTTGGCATAATAAGAAGAGGAAAACCGGAATAGAAGAATACAAACTAAAAGAAAGTATACTTGTAAACTTACAGTGTAAAAAGTGTTTAATTATTTACACATAACTAGGTTATTCATTAGTTATAGTGCATTTTCACAGCATTAGTGTTATATAGTGAAGTGGTAGTGATAGAAACGAAAATTACCTACTTCAAAATGGAAATAAGAAGATTGAGTCAGGATGAACTTACGTACGAATGAAAATTAGAGGTATAGCGACTGGAACAGTAGATGATATGAGAAAAAGTTTGTCATCTGCATTGCGTTTTTATAGTGTTGGTGATAGTTCGTCATTCCCGACTTAACTTTTTCAGCAGAAGAGGATATTGAAGCAGCCTAAGATGGGTTAGCTGCGTTAGAACCCGTTAACGAAAAGTTTAATGATTCAAGTTCTAGTGGACCGTATAAGAAGTTTTAAACGAAACTCATTCCCATACTCCATAGAATCGATCATATCCCAGGGTATAATGAAGACCGACCAATTTTGCGTAGCAAAGCGCTTTCGCTTTTGGAAGATCTCCAAAAGAAAACAGAAGATTTTGTGGATCCAACTACTGTTCCTTCTCAGCTTAGTATGATATAGCAGTCATGTTTTAATAGAAATATAAGTAGATACATCGTCAAGTATTTCAGTAATCTCCACTCGTGGACATATGCAAGAACCAACACCTATCAGTAGATCTGGCAATTTCTATCCTATCTTACCGAATAAATGGTATTTCAAATTTTCGGGTAACAAGGAGAGATTATCGTTAAAAGCATTCTTAGAACGTGTGGAAGAATAGCGCTTTACGTATCTAAACAAGTTCTATTGAAGAATCTAGTATTGATTTTTTACAGATACAGTTTACCAATTGTATTTAGCATATCGCAATGAACTAAGTACGTGGGACGAGTCGTCTCACGTACGCATAGAAGAATATATTCCTAAGTATTATAATGAAAAATTATTAGAAGAAATCTGCAAGAGAACTCAGCATAATATTGCTATTATGGTAGGTTATTTTGGTCGACTAACTTGTCCAATCTCTGAAGAAGCTAAACTTTAAATTTTGCTTAGGAATATTCCGCCATTATATCAGAACCAACCTGACCCAACTGGAGTTGTTACACCTTCTTCATATTCATCTTGATTTCTTAGCCTGTTGGTAATGTTTTTCGAGTACCGTTTTAAAATTTTTGCATCTTCTGAAATTCTATTTCTGTCTCTCCGTTTTATTTTCTTTGTTAAGGTTTCACATTATAACCCTTAATGTTGGGATTATGACATTTAATACGTAAAAACTAGCACATTATTTATTTTACAGGTCACTGTTCTCGTATGCAGAGTAAGTAAACAAGAATAGGCCAAAATGTATAACCAAACATAATTATGTTTTAGCGATAATAAATCTAAGACTGCTTGTTTATGAGCTATAAGTGTGTGTAATTTGTAAAGTTAAAATATATTTTTTTCATAAATAATTTATTTATCTAGATATCTGCTGAATATGGGGTATAGCTCTTTTAATAACAATTGTGATATTTTTTTTCAACATACTAATGACACGCTACATGCGTTTTCAACTCTAAACTGATAGATTTCAAGGAATTGGAGAAAGTTGAATCATATGTGACTACAACTTTGACAGCTGTATTTGTAAAATGGCCATGGGTATTTCGTACCAAAAGTGTGTTGTAGTATTTTTTTCTGGAAAACACCCTATTAAAGATGGCACTTTATCCTTATAGGGCAATGCCATACAATTGTTTCGGAATTCTAATACCTTGGTGTAATACTTGACAGAAAACTGCTTTGGACTCAACATATTAACTATAGAAGTAGTCGCTGCGAAAAAAGTATTAATTTACTTAAAATGCTCTGTAAGAGATCGTGGGGTTCAGATCAAAATATTGTATTGAATTTTTATCGAGCCCATCTAAGATCTACTATAGATTACGGCTGTTTGATATATGGGTCAGCTAGTATAAATAATTTATGTATACTTGATAGAATCCAATTTACTTTACTTTACTTAATCAGTAGACCCATTTGTACCTTTCGGTGTTGGGCCGTTTAAAATACAATTCATTACATTACACTATTTGACGGTCTTCTGAGGTGTAATAGCTCTTAACGAACTTTCTCCATTCCTTCCTATTGGATGCCATCTGTGTTGCTTCCTGCCAAGTCTTACCCTTACTCTGTAGTATCTGCGAGATGTCACTGTTCCATCTTTAATGGGTCTTCCTCTTCTGTTCTTCCCTATTGGTTTGGCGTCCCACACTCTTTTAACTTGTCTATTATTGTCCATCCGGGTTAGATGTCCGAACCATGCCAATTTTTTCTCTTTGATTGACTCGAGTATCGGTTTGATTTTGAGTCTTTCTCTTATTTCTTCATTTCTGATTCTATCAGTTCTTTTTACTCCTATCGTTCTTCTGAGGTATTTCATCTCTGCTGCCTGAATTCTGCTCTGATGTCTTTTGTTTAATATCCAATTTTCTGCTCCATATGTCACTGTAGGTCTATATATTGTTTTGTATATTGTCATCTTGGTCTTTGTTGATATTTCTTTGTTATTAAGGAATCCTCTATTTAGTGCTTGGAATAGTTTTCCTGTGTTTTCCATTCTGTTGTTAAGGTCATCCTCGATGTCTCCTTTGTTGTTGATTACTGTTCCAAGTAGAATCCAATTTAAAGGTTTAAAAATTGTGTTAGGGTTGATAAAAAGCCCTCCAAATGAACTAATACTACTTCTAGCTTTTGAAAACCCACTCTCATTACGCAGAGAATATTTGGCAAGCAAATACTTCCCAATCCAACATTATCGGTGCACCTATAATGCTAAAATAATTAATCAACTAAATACATCTTATTTAACAACTACATTATTCTTAAAACAGAATTCCCCACCGCTTGCAAAAGCATTTGTAACTTGCAATGAACTTAAGTTAATAAAATCTACTTATCATCCTATTATGACAAACTGATTTTTGTCGTAATACTCTCAAGGACATTTGAAGTAACTATTTAGATTACATTGCGATCTTTACAGATGAGTCAAAATTAGTAGCATGTACTTACTAACCAGTGCTTACTTTGTACCAAAAATAAAGAATAAAAAAGCATTTACTTTAAATAATTAATCCAGCATCTCTTCCGCTGAAGCATGTGCTATATATGGTATATGAAATATACCCTTAATTATATTATACCCTTAAATGGTATTGTGAAAACCAGTAGAACAAATCTGTCGTGTACACTGATTCATTATAATAAATGATATTCATTTTAGAGATAGTTTAGTTCAAGGAGAAGCTAACGTAGTTAACGAAGCATTGGTCGATCGAAAGAAAATACTATTACCTCCGAACCTCCGTTACATATTAAACTAGGGCTGATGAAACACTTTTTAAAGACCCTAGACCCGAATCGTCCTTGTTTTGAATACGTGTCCAGCAAATTCCTGCACTTAGTAAAGAAAAATTAAAAGCAAGAGTATTTTATGGGCCTCGGATACGACAACTTATAAAAGATTCGTATTTTACAGAATCGATGACTGAACAATCTTAACAAACACGGTTGTCATATGAGTAATAAAATCCTCCACAGCCGCTTAGACCGTTTGCCCGAAAATCTTGGTGACCTTAGTGAGGAACAATGGGAACGCTTCCACCAAGATATCAAAACGATGGAAGAGAGGTATCAGGGGATATAAGACACACATGATGGCAGATTACTGCTGGAGTCTTCAAAGGGACCGTCCTTTTAACTCTGAGATAGCGCG
>NW_027312600.1:0-27845 GCF_040954645.1 Diabrotica undecimpunctata | reverse complement strand
ACAGCGCTATCTCAGAGTAGATTTTCGAAGAGATTTAGGACCACGACACCCGATATAGAAGAAGAAATTGAAGGTCTAATCTCAGAAGAGTCTTGGATGTTCCACAAAGAGTGCCGCATTTCATTGGTAAGATGGAACAACTAAATGAAAGAAACATTTAGGTAAACCGCCGAATACGAACTCGCAGTGACAATTTAATTAAGGTAAAAAATTTCTGGAGTTATTAGGGAAGTACGAGATATGAAAAGCGCATCAAAGATTTGGAGTTGTTTTTTTCTGAAGACATTTTGCAAACCATTGTAGACAATACGAATATCTTTATTGAACTGTGTTCTTATAGATCTCAGTAATAAATCTGCAAAGAAACAGATATAAATCTAACATCTAACAATCTAACAGAAATAAATGTAAATCTAATGAGATAGATAAAATGCATAGAAGACATTTTCTAGAAGCTCTTGGTATGGAACTAGTAAACGATCCATCTACAACGTCGATGTTTGAATAAACGTATTCCTAGATCAATTAGGTCAAAGAATTAAAGAATTTGCCATATTGAAGAAGAAATTGTTCCAGCTCCAAATCACCACAACCTAATTGTCGAGGTCGTTGTTTTTTACTGTAGTAGACAAAAAATAGGCCAACCAGATATACCTGTCAAAAAGCCTAAAGTTTTGTATGCTTAGAACACGCAAAATGCATTTGCCTTCGACTGCCTACAAGATGGTATTTTCCGAAGACAGCAGCGAAGATTGACTTATTCTTCAAGTTATAAATTCATTCATGTATCTACTTTAACGCAGCTCAAACATTTGTTTTTTTTTTATTCAGTCTTTGTTTAATTTCTTAGAAATAATGTTTTTTATTTGTTTAATTAGTGTTTGTGTGTTTTATAGTACTCAAAATGAGAAAAAGATATATCTGTTAACTTTTATTTTCAAAGCATGAGTTTAAAATACAAATTATAATAAATTTGTGTGTAAATGTTTTTTTTTGTCTATTTTAATTATAATTTAAAGAATCGATCAGTTCTCAGACCGTTTTTCTGAAAATATTTGTTTTTTGGACCTTTTCTAGATTGCGGACTCTAGTCCGACGTTATACTTTATGTGCCATCATGTCACGTTATCGCTGAAAGGTTAATCTTATTAAACATGGAACCGTCTTTAATGTTGAGCAAAAAAGGTAAAACTGCTAGGCAAATACACATTTCCGCGTAAAATGTGCAGGGCAGATGAATTATACCAAAAGGGTGTACTGTAAATAACTTTAATACTGTAAAAAAGGTTATTAACAGGTCTTAAAATATCCATTAGGCAAGGGCAAAATTTTTGTAGAAGGTTTTGTAGAAATGGATGTTTGGGTCAAAAAAGAGCGAACAATTATCTGAAGAGATGAACACTGAAAGTTTCGAAAGGTGGTTTGCAAGTACATTGCCCCATTTAGAAGATAACTGTGTGATAGTTCTTGATAATGTCTCATAGGTATCATTTCTCGTAAAATTAAAAAAGTACCTACTACATCATGGAACAACCAGAAAATGAAACAGTGGCTACACTCAAAAGATATTTATTTCGATGACGATATGTGTAAAAGTGAAACGTTTGCAATTAGTGGCCCCACATAAGATAGACTTTAATAAATGTGTCGTAGACGAAATGGCAAGAGCACAAAATAAAACTGTCTTGCGCTTACCACCGTATCATTGTGAGCTCAATCTAATTAAGCTCATATGGGCTGATGCTAAAAAATTTGTTGCTGCCAACAACAAAACTTCTAAATTCGTAGATGTAAAAAACCTCTTCGATGTAACTGTGAGGAAGAACTGTGTAGAGCATGTTAAAAATACAGTAGAAAAAATAGTCTGGGAACTCGATAATGTTATGGAGGTGATAGTGGAACTACTAATTATAGAAGTTGGGGGTAATACATAGTAAGAGTGACAATTGCAGTTATTCCCTCATCGGTGTAAAAATACTTTAAACTGTTTGCATTTTTATAAAACAACTTATCAACATTGAAAAATTAACCGAGATAAATTTAGGACGACATTTTGATTTATTTTTCTGAAATTGAGAAATTTTGAGATCACTTGGTACTATTGAATGAATTTTAGGTTTAGCTTTGCTAAATATACTACTCTCCAAAATTAACGCACCACCTAAAATGGACCATGATTTAAAACTACTCTAAATTTTCTCTGAACCCTTAATTGGATTTCCATAATTTATTATTCACGTTTTAGGTATATTTCTAGTTAATGACTATATTAACGTTTTTTAAGAAATGTCAACGTTTTACTTATATACAGGGTGTAAAAATAAAGTTGTGTTTTTTCAATATAATTTTGAACACCCGGTGGAATGTATTAGAAACAAACGCTACATGTTATTATTATTTTAAGATCGCTTTTTCTTTCTTCACATTTTGGTAAAAAAATCATTACGATACATTTATTATCAAAAAAGAAAAGTATGTTAAAGCATTGCGTGCTTTTTTACTCTCCAAAATTAACGCCCGACCTCAACTCTACCATAATTATTAAGCTTTTTTCTTGTGTATCCTTGATTGGATTTCAATAGATTTTTTTGCTCATTGCAGACCTATTTCTAAGTAATTACTGTATTATTGTTTTCTGGGAAGTGTCAACATTTCACCTAGATACGGTGTGTAAAAATAAATTTGATTTTCATCTTATTTTGCAACAGCCTGTGGAATTTAGTTAAAGCAAATGCTACATCTTAATCTTAATATTTTAAAAAAGTTTAATTTCTTTTTTCAACCATTTTTGTAAAAAATCAATCGATATCTTTATTATCAAAAAAGAAAAGTACGTTCAAAGTGTAACGTGACTTTATTAAATTGTAAAAATTCAACATTCAATTTCAAGAAATCTGAGCCAAGATGAATGTGTTCAGGCAATTTACTTTAGCTGTTGTAGGCTTAAGTTATCGTGAAATACTCTTGAGGTTAGGGGTATTTCATACTACAATATCACGAGTCATTCAACGTTTTCGAGAAACAAACGACCATACGAAACGGCATGGATAAGCAAGAGGAAAACTTACAACATCACGACAAGATCAGTTTATCAGGATTTCGTGCTATAAGAGAACGTTTTTCAACAATGAGACATTTACAAATACAAGTGAAAATGTTTATAATATTCAAATTAGTAGAAACACTATATAAAGGCGTCTAGCTGAACAAGATCTGCATATATTATACGTCAGAACTTTAAACGTAAATCATTGTAGAAGTAGATTACAATTTGCCAGAGAGCACTTGACTGAAATGTTGATGACTGGAAGTACGTGTTGTTCACTGATAAGTCGTGGTATTGCTTATATAGCTCAGTGTGAGAGTTAATCGACGGCCAAGAGAACGCTACGCACAGTGTAATATACGACCTATTCCTTTATTCAATGGTGGATCTGTAATGATTTGGGGAGGAATATTTCTTACAGCGCAAACGGACCTTGTTGCGTTACAAAGAGATTTCTTAACATGTGAAACGTATATTAGACATTTTGTCTAACCATGTAGTTCTATTTGCTCCTTATATAGGAAATAATTTTCTTTTAATGCAAGATAACGCTCGACCACATGTTGCAACGTGTGGTTCGCAAATATTAGAACGAGGTTGGAATACAAACCATGAACTGGCTACCCTGCAGCCCTGATCTCAATCCATAGAGAATTTGTGGGATATTATTGATAGTCAACTTAGGAGCCGACAACCACCACCTGTCTCTCTTGACGACCATAGAAGTTATGGTGAGAGAAGTTTGGGATGCAAGTATCAAGACCAAATACGCCGCTTGATTTAAGTATGTCTCGCCGCTGTGAAGAAGTATTAGATGTAGAGGTGAAAATACTAGTTTTTAAGTTTTTTGGGAAAGGTAATTGTTAAAGATTTTAGGTTATTTTTCTTAGGCTTTATTTGTATTAAATATCAATAAAGTTTATGTAAGTAATGTTTTCTTTGCTTTAAAATGTTGATAAAACTTGTTACATTTAAAGTTTTGTATAGTCTTTGATAATGGAGATATGAGATAATTTTTTTACAAAAATCTTAAAAAAGAACAAATCTATCTCGAACATATTAATAAGATGTAGCGTTTATTTCTAATAAATTCCACAGGGTGTTGCAAAAAAACGATGAAAAAAACAAAACTTTATTTTTACAGCCCCGTATACGGGTAAAACGTTGATATTTTTCAGAAAACATTATACATTGATTTACTAGAAATAGACCTATAATAGCGAAAAAAAAAAACATCATCAAAATCTAATCATTCGTTCAGAAGAAAAATAGCTTCAAACTTTTGGTAGATTTAAGGTGGTGCCGTTAATTTTGGGCATTACTGTAGGTATATAACTTTGGAAACTTGTTTAGAAGAGAAGGAATATTTTTGAATTTATGCTTTTCTTTTTATTTTGATCTGGGTACATTTTACACATCTCCAACTGTATGATTTTCGAATATTCCCTGATTTTAAATTGATCTGAAATTTTTGTGACGTTTTCTATTTTTATAATACTTTCTGACAATTGACAACCAAGACGACCCTTTTTTCTCCTTACTTCGATTTTCGTTTGTATTTTAAAGGGTTCTGTCATCACAAATGTTGTCTGTCACATAAATGTTGCTCATTTTAAACGTTTTTCAATTACAAACGAAAATCTCTATTCTTATACCCGGTTCACAATTTGTTGATAGCCACTACAAGTTTAACCCTAATTAGAAAACTGAAATACAGAGGAGGATAAGTAATACGATATATAGTAAAAACCCAACCTAAAACTGACGGTTTAAGACGTTTTCGACTAACCCAACCTTATAACTGAAGAATACAATACCTTATAATCCTATTACGGGGGTATTTGAATGGTTAGAGATGAACGACCAGTATCGTAGAGTATATGATTGAAACATTTATTGAACTAAATAAATATATTTTTTAAATTGTACTTATGTAAATTGTATTTTTATATAATAAACTTATTTATTTTATTCAAAAATAAAAAGTTTCTTGCCATTTGTAAAAGACACATTTATTTAATTAAGGAAAAAGGCGCCAAATGTCGCCTGGCAAAATTTCCAATGTGTTTTAAATGTATCCATTATTTTCGAATCCGGAGAAAACTAATAAATATTTTTGAAAAATTTAAACGCAGAGTGAAAGATTACATTATTACTCAGGGCAGAAAGTCCCTGAAAACTTCTACAATGTTTATTTTAATATGTTATGTAACAGGGGTGAAAATAAAAGAGAAAATATAGTATAATTTTTAATTGAAATATTGCATGCAAAAGAAACTTTTTATTTATTCTAAAAAATATTCATTCTGCCTTTAAATTTTTCAAAA
Organism: Diabrotica undecimpunctata; assembly: GCF_040954645.1. NCBI lineage: Eukaryota > Metazoa > Arthropoda > Insecta > Coleoptera > Chrysomelidae > Diabrotica > Diabrotica undecimpunctata. The sequence goes on along the minus strand of NW_027312600.1, from coordinate 22,472 downwards.
GATGCTTTTTAGTTTTCTCAGGATTTGATAAAAAATGGATACATTTAAAACACATTGAACATTTTGACAGGCGACATTTTGCGCCTTTTCCCCTTTAATACCTTACGATTACAACTACTATTACTTACCTTATATAATGACGATTAGAAAAACTATTCAAATTCAAAATAAATAGGATCAACTTCGGAATCCGAGTCGTCTTGAGGGTTAATAATTAGGTTAATAATCTCTACGGTCGCATCAATTATGTTATCACGATCCCACACTTTTTTGTTCTTCTTCTATTACATGTCTTACTGCATCTTTCCAGTTTTGTTTTGGTAATATGTTATAAAGACTCCTATAACAATTCACGTACAGCTTGTATTTTATATGACGTATGTTTTCTAGCCACATATCTTTTCATTTGTGCCAAATGATTTCAATTGGATTTATTTCGCAGTGGTAGGGTGGGAAGTCTGAAGACTGTGATGTTTCGCCTTTCCCGCACCATTTTGTCAACTACGTATTTCTTGACACATAGATTTTTGTTGCCGGTCAATTTTTAAAAGTTCTGCTTTTACCATTCCATCTTCGTAAGGCAGATACTTATTCCGCAGCCAGTCAAGAATATCCTGTTTCTTTCCACGCATTCGTTAGAAGTCTTTCTAGCTAGTCGTGAATGATAAGGTGCGATTATCTAATACTATAATTGAATTTGGTGGTATGTGTTCAATCATTTGCTCAAAATACTCTTCGAAAACATCAGCTGTCATCTCTCGTGATAGTCTTTTGTACTTTTGGAATGAAATTCCAACAAACCATGCTTAACAAATCCTTTTTCCAACTGCCAATGTGAGAAATTATTAATCTACTGCCTTTACCAGAAGGTGGGGAGATACCAGTAGACCAACCTTTCATAAGGCGTGCCTGGAGCTTAATATATTTTGTCATATCTGACCAATTTTTTTTTAGGTATGACCTGCAGTTTACCACGTTTTCATCCTGGTAGAAGATGGGCCTTTCTTCAGCCCGGAATTTCAGTATGAATCTTAGATAATTTCTTCTCCAACATCAGTCTTCTTCCTCCCGGTTCAATCAAAAGTGATTTCGGTCTGATTTCTCCCACCGGAAATTTAATCTTCTTAAAACTTGTGCCACAATTTAGTTCGTCCGATATGAGGCAAATCCGGGTCGTCCTCTAACTTCTTGTAAATTTTTGGTTAGGTTTGGTAGTTTCCTTTTTTTGAAAAAGAAAATCCATGAATTTTCCTTCGAATACCATTTTTCGCAAATTCATTCAATTTCAATAGGCTTTATCCCTCCCTTTAAGTGTTCGTTTGTGTTTGGGTTAGCTATACCGTGTTTTTTTTCTTTCTGATAGGAACCTATATAAGTTGACTCTCCTACGCCAGTCATGTTGGCACAACTTTCGACTATGTTGCGACCGTGTTTGTGGATTCTGAAAACCAGAGCATCGTGAACATTCAGGACAATAGTCTTCTCTCTTGGTGAATAGACAGACTTACTGACTGTACGCAACAGTACCGGTGTAAAACTGTTGATGATGAAGCCATCACAAACAATCCAACAAAAAGCCGAGCAGGAAGGCGAAAGGTACGTATATGTCGTAGGTCATATGAGATAAAAACTCCACTCACGCCACTGCATATAATTCGCAAAAGAAATATTCGAGACGCTATTACTGCTGTAGACGCGGAAACAACGACGAGCCGTAAATTACATGCGATTAAAAACGTAACTAAACAAAAAAATTATACTTACTATGTACTTCTTCTTGCGTAATATATATGCATAAACACTTATTACTCTGCTCATCGACTTATATAAATACTATTTTAAAAATATAATGATCTAAATGCAGTGATTAAACATAAATACTAGAATATAATGAAAAATAAAAATGATCAATAAATTCTGTATTATATTAACAAATTTTGGAAATTACTAAAATCATTAAACAAAAATTTTAACGGAAAAAAGTTTTCTTAAATTTTAAAGAACTGAAATTCTTCTTATTCCTCTTTATAAGCAATTCTGCTTGTTCATTGGCGTATTAATACCTCTATGGACGGCTATCATTCCACTTATCTCTTCCTGTTTTGATGACACTGGTCTCCTCCATTCTGCTTATGTTGTTATTCCATTCTTTTTTTCTATTTTGTGTTCATTTATTTATACACTGTACGTTACATTTTCTTCTAATGTCATCACTTATCTTTTTGATTTCCGAGCGTAATTCCTGTAATTCTTCTCAATACTAAAGAACTTAAATGTGGCGGTGTTATTATAAAAAAATTGACAATTCAGTAATATTATATTTAAACGATTCTCTTTTAAATGAGGAACACTTTACGTTTTTATACTAGCTTCAGTGGTAATATACAACAACGGAACTATATGCAATAAACTAATAGTTACCTGTGCAAGGTCGATACGGAAAATCGGTAAAAATAATATATTGAGCGTCTTGTTACGTTTAGCAGACATATGGTGATCCTACAGAGTGTCGGTAGGTCATCTCATAGCCCGGAAAGAAACTCAATCTGTCCTAAACTAAACGAAACTAATTAAGATAAAATATATTAATCGGTGTATAGGATTGAGATAAAATATAACAAGTTTCTTCCTGGGGTGTGAAAATGACCTATCCTAACCTAAACAAAAATAATTAAGGTAACATATATTAATCGGTGTATTTTTTAAGATAAAATATACGATATATATATATATATATATATATATATATATATATATATATATATATATATATATATAATATATATCGGGATATAGATATATATAGATAAGAGGAACTCAACCTATCCTCACCTAAATAAATATAGTTAAGGTAAAATATATTAATCGGTGTATATTACTAAGATAAAAAATATACGAGTTCCCTTCCTGGGATGTGCGATGACCTACCGACGTCGTAGGACGTCTGTAGGTCATCTCACACCCCAGGAAGGGAACTCAACCTATCCTCACCTAAATAAAAAATAATTAAGGTAAAATATATTAATCGGTGTATATGATTAAGATAAAAATATACGAGTTCCCTTCCTGGGGTGTGAGATGACCTACCGACGTCCACCACATAAAATAGAGTCCTGACTGGTACTCTCAATTCTTCAAAAAATGTACCTGTACATACGGAATACATTTTTTTGCATTTGCTGCACCAAAAAACTATGGTTTAATTTATACCCATTTTTCTGTCTCACTACACATAGACGTCGACATTGTCTAAACTTTACATTTAAATTGTTCTCTAAGTAATTCAATATTTTGTAAATATTGAATTAATTCAGTATCGCTTTTGTGTTATATTATTTATATCAATAATAGAATTCACTTCCATTTTCCAGAAATAAATGCAAAACATAAATTAAAATTGTTTTGACAATTTATAAATTTCATCTAGAGATATTTTGATTTGTTTAAATACTATATTGAAAATATTTAAAAACTGGAACAAACCTATCACAAAAATTGGCAACCTCGCACAGTCGCTGTCAAAACTTCAATGCCAAAAAATCATAACAAATCAAAACAGGTTATATGAGCAAAAATTTATTATTTTGTTGATATCAACCACTATTTCATTTATAATCCAATGTTCTAATAAATAACTACAAAATATTACACACTAATATGATGTAATTAAAAGGTTAGTAGTGATATATAAGCTTGTTTTATAAAAATATGTCGCAAATTAGCGTGGCTAATAAGTGCACTGGCACCCCAAAAATGATATAACGAGACTTGCTAGGGCTCTCGATTTACCAGATATTTTACAAATTGAAATGTCACGTCTGTATCAGGTAAGTTTCCACAGCTTCAGTCTCTACACAATTTTTTAAAGTTTGATGAGTCAAATCAGTGTAATTTGTTTTAGGAATCGATGGATTATGTATGATGTTCGCGACAATTTACGTACCTTAAACATACTTTCAGATCTAGAGTCCCTTTTGGATTTTCTGGATCTATTTTATCACAAGTGTGTACATACACTTTAAACATAATTTCAGAAAATAAAGGTCACATACTAGTGAATTTAGGGAATGTTCCACATTTAAATTATGAAAAATTAAGTGAATATTCTCATGTAAGTATAAAAACGTTGATGTTGGATGAAAACTATAAGAAACATGGGATGTCCACTTGATAATTGTTGGGGGTTTATAGATGGTACAGTCAGACCAATTTGCAGACCTAATATTAACCAACAACTTTTATTACTCTGGACATAAAAGGCTCCATTGCCTTAAGTTTCAATCTGTCCTCTGTCCAGATGGAATTATTATTAGTTTAAAAGGTACATAAAGGAAGGCAGGCGGCATGACTCAGGTATCCTTAGAGAATTTGGATTATATGAAGAACTGGAGCAAAATGTCACATTTCCAAACCATCGGTTTTGTTTGTATGGAGATCGGGCATATGGTTTGAGAGAGTTATTACTCAGACCATATACTGAACATGAAATTAGAGGAAATCAACAGAGGCAGCAGTTTAACACAGCCATGAGGGGGCTTCGTGTAGCAGTAGAATGGGGTTTTGGTAAAGTGATACAGAACTTTGCATTTCTTGATTTTAAGAAAAAACAGAAAATTCTTCTTCAAGAAATAGGATAGATGTATAGTATAGGAGTGCTATTATCAAATTATCACACATGTTGAAATACCATCATAGAAATACCATCATTTTTTGGCATAGATCCTCCATCATTGGAAGAGTATTTCTTCTCATGACGCCGTCTCCTTTCGAAGGTTGGCGATCCAAATGGCAATTGTAGTTTTTGGAACTCTGCTGCGCGAAAGATCTCTGCGGATGAGAGGTCGAACCATCTCCTCAGGTCTTTCAGCCACGAGTTCTGGCGTCTTCCTACTGATCTTTTGCCTGAGAAGAGTATTTGGGTGTAAATAATTAAAGTATGTATTATCAATATGTATTTTTGAATAATTAAACAAAATATTTTTTATAAATTAAAACCAGATTTATTTAAAATTGCCTCAATTAATTTTTTTTTTTGGTTACTTAACAAATCTAGCTGCAGTTGCATCTTTTTCCTACATCCTCTTTTCTCTTTCCCATTTCTCAATTGAAATTGTTGCCCCTGTATATTTTTTTCCTCACTTGAAGTGCCAATTGTGAGAAGTGACAACTAGTGATCACTAATTCGTAAAGGCCACAGTAATGTTCAGTATTCCTAAAGTAGATAAAACATTATGTAAAGATGTTACCTACGATAAGACAAAGCTCAAAGTCAAAGAAATGAAAGAAAAATATATAACAAAAATTGAAAATCAACTAGGACATATAAAAGAACTAGCTGTGGAAAATATGGATTCACAAGATTAGCAAGACTCTGAGAATAGCGCGTAGTTGTAAGACAGGGAGACCCTCTGTCAACTACTCTCTATAACATAGTATTGGAAAATGTACTAAGAGATAGTAATATTCATAGAAAATGAACAATATACCATTTAAGACATCAGTTCTTGACATATGCTGACGATTTGGCTACAGTAACGAGAACAAAGAAAGAAGGTAAAGAGGTAATGATATATATATATATATATATATATATATATATATATATATATATATATATATATATATACCCGGTATTTAGGCGTTCGACGCCCTTCCGGTAGGGATCTATGGAGGAGTATCACCTAGCCGCAAGCCCTTATCTCTTGCCGTACTGCTCCACCATAGGCCGATCAGATACCAGCATATTCTAGACTAAGCCGCAGATTCATTTTAGAATTTTAAACTGCTGCGTTAGCCTTTTTGTTTTCTGCACACCGAGCCGGGGATCGAACTGACATCTCTCGCATTGAAGCGAAGGAGAAGCCAGCCGCCCAGCCCGCTTGGCTAATCCGATCGACGAAGAGGTAATGATAAAGAGGTAATGATAAAATTCATAAATAAATGGCAAAGAAGCAGTAGAAAACCTTAAAATTAGTAGCAGTGCTGAACAAAAAAATCTACAAATTTGAGAACAAAGATAATTTTTAATTTATCTAGGAGTGAACATAAACAATAAAAATATAGAAAGCAGAGAAAATATTGACAGAATTAAAATCCAAGATACTACAAGAAAAGCAAAAGAAAGGCTCTACAGAACTGTCATGAGACCAGTTGTGCTTTATTAGTGCAAACTATGGACACTAAATAAGAAATACTAATGCAAGAGGTATCAAAACGAAAAAATTTACTCAAAATATACAGAGTACAAAAAAAAACGAGACATGAATTAGAAAAAATAGCTCAAATTAAAGCCCAAAGAATAAGAAAGCTGGGGCATGTAATAAGACTTCCTGAACAAATAGTAACAAAACAACCGATGAGAAGAGACCAAACAGGAAAAAAAAAAGGAGAGGTCTAGAAGAAAATGGATAGATGCAGTAGAAGACAATTTAAAAGAATTTACGATAGGACACTGGGAAACTAACGCAATGAATAGAAGAGTCTGGAGTGGAATTGCCAACCAAGCCTTGTGCGTTCACAGTCTGTGAGCTGCGAAGGCCCATGAAGAAATAGGAAAGATTTGGAGTGTTATTAAAAAATTGTCAGAAATATCTTTATGGTAGAGAAATACCATCATATTTTGGCATAGATTCATCATAGGAAGAATATTTGGGTATAAATAATTAAAGTAATAAATATTTTTTAGTTTGACTTTTTTAATTAGTAAAAAAATATTTTTTATAAATTAAAACTAGATTTATTTAGTGTTGCCTCTAGTAATTTGTGCTGGTTACTAAATAAATCTAGTTGAACTTTCATTTTCTTCTCTTCCATTTCAATCCGTTTCTCCCTTTCCCATTTTTCTAATTTAAATTGTTCTTCTAGCAAAGTTTTCTCCCTCTCTTGGAGTGCTAGTTCTCTAGTCCGGATTTCATACCAGCGATAATTTTTTTTGCAAATATTCTAGGGTTGATTGCTTCAAACCAACATTACGTTGTTTTCGTGTGGGAGCAACAAATAAATTTATGAAGACGTATTTCAACCAGTGAATATTAAAAATAACATACTTAAAATACTTTTTTTCCCTGGTGTATCTTCAATTTTCTGTATCCGACTTGTTCCCGGCTCCTCATTATTTATTGGACCCTCACAATCAATTATTTCCTCATTAACTGTAATATAAAAAATGTTTAAAACAACTTTGTTTAATTTATAGAGAGTCTCTAACTTAACATCAATTGAGTCGTCTAGTATCAGAACCCCACAAATCCACTTTTTATGAATTTTGAGCTATTCATGTCAAAAGATTTGTAATCTTACACTCTACAAGTTTATAGTGAATTTCCGATGCAAAACCCTCCTAATCTAATCTTAATTTGCATTTGAAATATTGGGTTGGTTTCAAAATGTTCAGTGAAAATTAAAACGTTCAAACTTTTGGTTGTAATAGAAGTTTGCCTTGCAATATTTGTGTTGTTTGAATAAAATCAAAATAGTTTTAAAATCTGTCATGATAACTATGTGCACTAAATGGCTTATTGTAGATGCACCTTCATTTATAAAACACTTGGAGATTATATTCCCTGTGGCTGGACACAGATTTATTCCCCAGACAGAGTATTTGCAAAGATCGAAACAGTTATTAAAAAAAAGACACCATCGTTTCTCCAGAAGAGTTCGTTGAAATTTTTAAATACCATGGAACTCTCTATATCTTGGGTCAAGATGTGACAGTGTACTACTGGAAAAAGGATTGCCAAACTGCACTTAAACCTCCTGCACAGTGGCACTTTCGATTTAATATGAGCAAAAGATTTCTATTAAGACATGAAAATAGCAAAGTTGTAACTATTAGAGGGGAACAGTCTTATAAATGTGATCTAGGGGAATATAAGTCTGTATTTAAAAAAGGAAAATCCGGTAAAACCATGTTTCAATCTACAGTTACAGGTGGTGTACGTCCTAAAAAAGAAAAACTTGAGGATGTAAAGAGCTTATTGGTAAAACATTGGGGAGAAAATTGGCAACAACTTGAAACTCATTCACAAATTATATGATTTAACAACAATGTTTGTTTTTGTGTTTCACTAGATTTAATTCAAACTCCAACAATTCCATACACGTTTGTTTCAAAACCCAACAAATCCGTAAGTAAAAATCAAAACCCGACAAGTTCATTTTTGTTTTTTAAATTTGATTTAAAATTATGTGTTTCCAGAATAATTACAAACGGTTTTTAATTCAGAAACATATCTTTTAACTAATAAAAAAATATCAATACCCATAAGCTTAACTTTAATACCAAAACAGTTTTTTTTGAATTTCCCAACATTTGACCTCAGTGGATTTGTCGGGTTTTGATACTAGACGACTCAATTGTAGATGTGTCATTAAATATATTTATTAATGCATTTTCCCTTATTACTATTCCCTGTTGGTGGCGTGTTTGCCTGACTTTTACCTTTGACAGAGGGTAAAAAGTACAAATTCCCTTGATAATCCAACTATATGGTTTAAGAGATCGTCCATTTCTGAAACTTTTTCTTCAACTCCTGATCTATAAAAACAAGGACAACTTCAGTGCTTGTATTTAATTTTGCGTTTATTTATTTTGGTACGGCTACGTCAGAAGAGCGGACAGAGGACGCTGGATAAACAAAATCACAGAATGGAGCCCGATTGGAAGAAGAAAGAGAGGAAGACCCCGAAGGTCATTCAGAGATGAAATCGACGAGGCTATGGAGAAAAGAACCCTGCGAGATGGAGACTGGAATGACAGGGAAAATTGGAGAAAACGGTTGAGTGAAGGAAGACAGTGAAAACTGTGGAAATCCTTAGTAGTAGTAGTTTATTTAAATGTTTATACAAGAATGCATAAAAAAATACAACAATGTTAACACAACATACAATTAATTATATTTAGAAAAGATAAATAAAAATGATGATATTGTATTGTTTTAATTGCTTTTATTTAAATATAAAATATGCTTTTTATATATATTAATATAATATCTTAGTTTTGAATCTTTTTTTAATTTGTTTATACGTTTTAATTGTAAAGGTAAATTATTGGCATGCATGTTTTCCAGTTATTTGGAGCATATTCATTTGGATTAAACTCCACCTTTCTGGATGCTCGTAAGGGTTCTGGCCTACGACTTCCTTCAACAAGAACAAATCATCTTCATTGCTGAAGTGAAGTCGTTTCCTACTGCATTCCAAATTATTGTACATCATAATTTAAATAGTTTTCTCCATATTTATTTGAAAATTTTACTGAAATTAAGTCATTGTGTAGTGAAATCATTGTGGTTCTCCCTATATTTCTTAAATATAAATTTGTTTATTTTATTTTTATAATAGATAATAAGCAACTTTTAAAAATAAAATATGAAGTTCCAATAACAAATAATAATTACTTAAATTACCCAAAGAGCCAAACAAAATGTATACTTACTTAATTTGAAGTTTCTGATCCCTCTGACTAAACTTAGTAACTAAGTTTTTTACACGATCTTTTATTGCTCGTAGGCTTGTCATGTTTTCCAGTTATTTGGAGCATATTCATTTGGATTAAACTCCACCTTTCTGGATGCTCGTAAGGGTTCTGGCCTACGACTTCCTTCAACAAGAACAAATCATCTTCATTGCTGAAGTGAAGTGGTTTCCTACTGCATTCCATTATTGATCAAAAAATCAAAACAAATATAATTAACAATTAACCACAAATGTGAAAAAAAAAACACGTGCCACATGTACTGATGAAAAGTGGATGTTGATATTTTGCCTATTTTCTATTTTGGTAATCGGGTTCGGGTAAGATCCCCTTGTGCATTCGGTAATTTTTGGTTCGATAGGGATGTGTATGAACGTAACGTACCAGCCCGTTACGTTAGGTAAATACGTATCTAGATACGTTAGTTCAATCATTAATGCGCATGCTTATATATGTCAAAAAGATACGTTACGTACAAGAACGGTTGACTACATAGGATAGTTCCATCGCCCAAATTTGTCTGTCACTGCAACACGACGGCTGTGACGTAGGTGTGACGATGACAAGCAATTATCGACCTTATTGTTACTATTAACTTTTATGGAAGATGAGCTTAATTTGAGATTAAAAAGTTTAAAACCAAAAATTTACGTTTTGTTTTTGTAAATAGATGGCAGATAATCAGATTTTTAACAGTACTTAAGACATTCAGACTTATAAATTCTTAATAATCTGTTTTACATGGCAAATAAAATTTATTTTCGAAATGAATGCATTTGCTAGTGTTATAATTAAATTAATAAATATCAGTTTACTCTCAAAGTAAATATTTCTGGTAAATAAAATCTATAAATCCGTGTTTTACTTACGTAGTCAGAGCCCAAATTAATATCCAAAAACATTTGATGAGAAATAAAACTATTTTAATACGGAACCATTTATTTCATAAACATACATAGGTAAAACTAAACAGTATACAATACTAGGAAACTTTAGAAACATTTCCTACTGAACAATTTTATTTAATTTTCTAATTTTTGACCTAGTTGAATCCAACATGGATAAGTTTTTTTGCTTCAAATTTGCAGCTTCCTTGAATTTTAAATTTCTATAATATATTCTAATTATTGTTCTTTGGAATACTTTTGGACTAATATATTGATCAACACTCAGAAAAAAGTGCAATTTGGTTTGTGGTTAACCCTTTATTTAACAAAATTTCAGCAAAAATTTCAGATTTTTTTGAACATTTATATTTTTTGCTTTAGAATACCTACCTCAACTGACTTGTTAAACTTTTTATTTTCATTTGACCATTTTTCTTCAAATTGGAATGATCAGCTATTAATTTTTCAAACTTATTTAATAATTCGTTGTATTTTGCTTCAAAATCTACTTCAGGCTTTAAATCTAGATTGTCACCAGCTTGTTCAAAAATTATTTCAGATTCAGTAATAGTATGTTCATGTTGATTAGATGCAATATTCAAAATATTTGAATCAACCTTTGTAATTTCTGCTCCAAGTTGCTTTCTGTTTCTAACATCTAATCTATCTTCACGAGTAGAGACAGAAGGTGTGTCAAAGGTATGTTTATATAATCAAAATGTTGGAACTGCAGTTTTCTTTAAAAGGCGTTTAGTAGGTAAACCTAAAATAAGTTACATTAAAAAATTTTTATAGGCATTTTATTGCTTTTTTATTTTACCTAATAATTCATTCTGAAGATCTCTTTCATAGTCATTGTTTGTAAAATGAACAGAGCATATTCTACTAGAATCAGGATTAAAATTATCAGCTCTTCTGAATCGGTTAACCCATTCAGCCCTTATAGTTTTCGACACTAAATCCTTTCCTTTTGGAAAACTGTGAAAAATAACAGGCACATTATTGGTTTTCACATTCTTAAAATTATTGTCACAACCATATATGGCACATCTATTACCACCCATTTTGTTTATACAAGTAAATTGATATAGAAACAATATTTAAATAGTTTTAGGGCAGTTAAATCACTTATACAACACAACAATTGGCAGCAGGCACAACTATTCTATATAAAACAATAAGAAATGTCAACCACGAATCCCCACGCCTACGTCACACTCAACACAACGCATTTCTTACATTAGAGCATAGGACAAAATCAATCCTATCTGTGTTTAGTGTCTTTACGTTACGTATACGTATTTTGCTTGCAGAAAAACTCCCTATTAAAAAAAAACGTTTTCGCGTCAGAGTAGGGCTAGCGCAGGTAAAGATACTTTAGAGCAATTTACTTTCGTACTTCTTATGTTGTACAATAGAGTGTACGATTGGCTGTCGAGTGGCTAGCGGTAATCTAAAACAGTCGTAAATTCGTGAATAGCAATATTATGGAAGCGAACTATATACAATGATTTTTTAATAGACTTTGCTTCGTATCTGTTATAATTATAAGATTCTCGGTAAATGTCAAGCATGTTCCAATATTCGCTAAGTGAATTTAAATCATGTGTGTGGCATTTACTATTTGGGACAGTGAATATAAACGTTTTTTTGAAATTCTTGCGAAAACAATACGTAATTACAATTCCCCTCGTAGTCGAACGATTTTCTGCAATATCCTCAGAATCTACAAGCACCGACACATGTAAATCCCTACAAGTCCGGGGACGGCGGCTTCGGCGAGGAGCTAAAGGGTCCGCAAGGCACTAAAGGCCCCAAACAATGGCCTAATGACGGTGTTACACACCATGAGGTCATGTCGGTATTAGGTAATGTTCGGCTATTGACTGGGGTGGGATGTTATTACTGTCAAACATTATTAAAGCTTAAATGCTGAACAGAATTTACTGCTAAGTCGAAATTACCTGACAATGAATGTGTTTATGGGATTAAATTATGGGATTTATAGCAGTGCATTAACATCTAAGCGGGATTTATAAGGAACGGGATGATACTTTTATGAACAAATACTGAGAATGATGGATACTAAAATTTTTATTGCCGAAAATATAAAATATACCGAATAGTAGAACACTCTGACATAATATAAGTATTAAATCCGTTGAGAAATAATTTTTATCAGTACACTTTTAATAAAAACAATTACAATTACATTTTGGATTAGGCATAAAAGCTTTGACTTAAACAGTCCGTTGTGCTGAGAATGTTAATAGCAAATTTTCCAAATATTTGAAGCACTGTCGAAGACAAACAAAAATACGGTTTTTTAATTTATTATACATTTGTAGTGGTAAGTATTTATTAATACAATAATAACAATAGCATCCAAATTTTTTTTAATGAGAAAATGAAAACATATAGTACCTTACAGTGTAATCAAGAATTAGATACATTTTTTTGTTCGTTTACTGTGCAATCAGTCAAAAAGAAACCATAAACACATTTGTGGACTTTACATGCGCGAAGAGAAATATTCAAATAAAGATTTACTCTACATGAATATTTCTCAGTCCCCAAAAAATTATGTATCACTAGACCAAGCGCCAAAAATTGATTTTGAGATATTTGACTTCAAAGTTTTCACTCTATTAAAATTCAGTAGCTATATGTTACAATAGTCGTAATTTTTTGTTTTCGAAGACAGTTTTTATGTTTTCTCTATGTGCGAAATATTAAGTTGCTAATGTTGAAGAAAAACGAAAAAAAAAAAAAATAAAAAGGCTTTTGGTCGACTTACGATTTTCGCCACATTGTATAATTGTGTTATACATCAATAGCCCAAGCGACATGGAGGTCGTTTGGTCTAGTGATGCGTAACTATAGTCGGTTCACAATTTGTTGATAGCTCACTACAAGTTTAACCCTAATTAGAAAACTGAAATACAGAGAGGATAGGTAATACGATATAATAGTAAAAACCAACCTAAAACTGACGGTTTAAGATGTTTTCGACTAACCCACCTTATATCTGAAGGAATACAATACCTTATAATCCTATTACGGAGGTATTTTAAATGGTTAGAGATGACCGACCAGTGTCGTAGAGTATATGATTGAAACATTTATTTAAACTAAATAAATATATTTTTTAAATTGTACTTGTGTAAATTGTATTTTTTAATAAAACTTATTTATTTTATTCAAAAATAAAAAGTTTCTTGCCATTTGTAAAAGATACATTTATTTAATTAAGGAAAAAGGCGCCAAATGTCGCCTGGCAAAATTTCCAATGTGTTTTAAATGTATCCATTATTTTCGAATCCGAAGAAAACTAATAAATATTTTTGAAAAATTTAAACGCAGAATGAAAGATTACATTATTACTCAGGGCAGAAAGTCCCTGAAAACTTCTACAATGTTTATTTTAATATGTTATGTAACAGGGGTGAAAATTAAAGATAATATATAGTATAATTTTTAATTGAAAATATTGCATGCAAAAGAAACTTTTTATTTATTCTAATAAATATTTCATTCTGCCTTTAAATTTTTCAAAAATGCTTTTTACTTTTCTCAGGATTTGAAAAAAAAAATGGATACATTTAAAACGCATTGAACATTTTGACAGGCGACATTTTGCGCCTTTCCCCTTTAATACCTTACGATTACAACTACTATTACTTACCTTATATAATTACGATTAGAAAACTATTCAAATTCAAAATAAATAGAATCAACTTCGGAATCCGAGTCGTCTTGAGGGTTAATAATTAGCGGTTGTATCTCTACGGTCGCATCAATTATGTTATCCAGATCCCACATTTTTTGTTCTTCTTCTATTACATGTCTTACTGCATCTTTCCAGTTTTGTTTTGTAATATGTTGTAAAGACTCGTATAACAATTCACGTGCAGCTTGTATTTTATATGACGACTCTGAGATAGCGCGTAACTTTTCATTTGTGCCCAAATGAGTTCAATTGGATTTATTTCACAGTGGTAGGGTGGAAGTCTAAAGACTGTGATGTTTCGCCTTTCCGCCATTTTGTCAACTACGTATTTCTTGAACTTAGATTTGTGTTGACGGGCAATTTTTAAAAGTTCTGCTTTTACCATTCCATCTTCGTAAGGCAGATACTTATTCCGCAGCCAGTCAAGAATATCCTGTTTCTTCCACGCAGTCGTTGGAAGTCTTTCTACTAGTCGTGAATGATAAGGTACATTATCTAATACTATAATAGAATTTGATGTTATGTGTTTAATCATCTGCTTAAAATACTCTTCGAAAACATCAGCTGTCATCTCCTCGTGATAGTCTTTTGTGTTTTTAAACTGAAATTCCAACAAACCATGCTTAACAAATCCATTTTCACTGCCAATGTGAGAAATTATTAATCTACTGCCTTTACCAGAAGGTGGGGAGATACCAGTAGACCAACCTTCCATAAAGGCTTGCCTGGAGCTTAATATATTTTTATCTGACTAAATGTTTTTTAGAGTATGACCTGAGTTTACCCACGTCTCATCCTGATAGAAGATTGGCCTTCCTTCAGCCCGGAATTTTCGTATGGATCTTAGATAATTTCTTCTCCAACATATTATCTCCTCTAGGCCAATCAAAAGTGATTTTTGATCTGATTTCTCCCACCGGAAATTTAATTTTTTGTAAACTTGCCACAATTTAGTTCGTCCGATATGAGGCAAATCCGGGTCATCTCTAACTTCTTGTAAAATTTTGATTAGGTTTGGTATTTCTTTTTTGAAAAAATAATCCATGAATTTTCCTTCGAATACCATTTTTGGCAAATTCATCAATTTCAATAGGCTTTTTCACTCTCTTTAAGTGTTCGTTTGTGTTTGGGTTAGATATACCGTGTTTTTTTCTTTCTATAGTCAATAGTTCAATAGTCTTCTCTCTTGGTGAATAGACAGACTTACTGACTGTACCCAACAGTACCGGTGTAAAACTTGATGATGAAACCATCACAAACAATCCAACAAAACGAGCACGAGCGAAAGGTACGTATATGTTCGTAGGTATATGGAATAAAAAATTACTCACGCACTGCATATAATTCGCAAAAGAAATATTCGAGACGCTAATTACTGCCGTAGACGCGGAAACACCGACGAGCCGTAAATTACATGCGATCAAAAACGTACGAAACAAAAAAATTGTTTTCGTTCGTAATAACTTCACCCTTTCAAGTTAAGTTTCGAATATAATTATACATATTATTAAAAATCTGGGGAATTCCATCCTAATTATCACTCTGAGATAGCGCGTTTCGGATATGAATTCCAGGTTTTCTAGTAAAGTGATTAAACGCGAAGATTAGTATTGAAATATCCAAAGAGATAAGGTATTCTTATTTACAAAATTGTTAATGGTTAAATTCTTATTTTTATTAATATAATATAATAACCAACATTAGTCGTGAAAGTTTTAATTGTTTTTTGCTAAATATATTAGTATTAAAATATTATCAATATTATATATATATAACAGTATTAAAACATTATATTGTTATTTAATGAATAAACACCTCACCTTAGGAATGCCTATGATTTACGACCGTTTTATGAGTTTGAGGCACATTTCGTGCTCTCAACAATTTGTGAACGAAGAATAAAATATCACTGTTAGTGAATGATTAGTAGATCACAAGCTATTTTTTCTTTTTGGGTATGACAATAAAAGTCGTCGTTTTGAATATTTTTATATTACTTAAGAAATTAATCAAAAATATAAAAAAAAGGCAGCAATACAGAGGTTTTGCATCATTTGATATTAGGTGCAATAAAGATTTAAGTCTTTAAGTTTAGGCACAGAAAATAGTTTGCCTGTAAGCCAAAGAACAATCAAGTAGTTACTTAGGGATTTCATTGCAACGGGCCGTCCTTTTTGAAGTTTCTTGTGAAGATCTACTTCAACTTTACTAGTGTTAAAATCAGTTTTCATAAAAATACTCAGTGGTTTATCCTTTCTTATTTCAATTTCTCTTTTCTCTGACCACAAAATTACATGTTTTGCAAAAGTAACATTTTCTTCAATGTGTTTCTTAAGACAACTGCCTACTTCCTGGGCTCCCCGACCAGCTTCACCTTCTATCCAAACATAACAATGATCTTTGTTATCCTTGCCGCTATGGATACCAAGGTTCTTCTTCTTTGTGTGCCGTGCTTGTATTCAAGCTTTGGCTATCGTCATATTGACAAGCTGATGAAATGATTCTCGGTCGGCAGCTAGATAAAACAGTTCCTCGACCGTTCGACCTGTCCATTGTCTAATGTTACGCAGCCAGGACAGTTGTTTTCTTCCGACCCAACGTTTTCCTTCGATTTTGCCCTGAATGATTAACCGGAGTAATTGATACTTAGGTCCTCTCATTATATGACCGAAGTATTTGACCTTTCTCATTTTGATGATGTTGATCAATTCTCGCTCTTTGTGCACGGTCTCTAGCACGCGTTCGTTAGATATGTGTGCTGTCCACGGGATTCTGAGCATGCGACGGTAACACCATAACTCAAACGCTTCTAATTTGTTGAGATTTTTTATTTTTGTTGTCCAGGTTTCACATCCATAGAACAAAGTGGACCAGACGTAGCACTTCAATACTCTTAGACGTGTGGTCAACGACAGACTTCTACTGCATAATACAGAACGCCAATAATACCAAGGTTGTAAATACATAATTGATGCTTAAAATATACGATATTTGTTGGAATTCTCGGAAGGGGAAGAGTTTATTCTAAATCAAAACAAAAGGTTTTGACTTCTGGTTGATCGTTGCTCATCTTCATATCTAGCTTTCATCTAGATTGTGCATTTTTAGTTTCTTCTAAGTGCACTTTTTTTCTTCATTTAACTTGCTTAATTTTTTGTTATCTGCACAATTTTTAATTTCTAATTCGAAACAATCACATCTACTACAAGTATCTTTTTTTAACTTTTTTCTTTGAAGATTAAATCGTGTTAAAAATATTTTTATGTAAAAGCAAAATTTAACAGGATCATTGTCTGCTTCTTCAATATACAATTCATACATTTTACTTAATGTTGTGTCTTCTGTCAGGTATTCTCTTTCTGTGTTAGCTCTTCTGTAATGTGACTTGTACTTATGAAAATTTCGTTATGTGCTCAACTACTTTTTGTACACGATTATCGTTAATTTTGTTATGACCTCCACTTTGACCACGACAATCTCGAACACCCATTGGACGTTTCATAGCTTTCAATGCTGCATTGACTTTGCAACGTGATATTCTCAAGGTCTGTTAAAAGAAAGGTTTACACACTGTCACAGCGTATATTGTGTATATCCTTGTAGTATTTCTTTTGTTACTGGTTTTTGTTCTTTTACGCTTTATTGAGACTTCGGAAATATTTTAACAAATTATAGCTTTCTGAGCATCATGAGATTCAACATTGTAAAACTTATCAAATTCTTTTTTGGCATTATCCACACCAATCTTGTCCAAACACTTACACTTACAAAGATACATACGGAACTGTTTTGATTATTTACATACATTTCTCTGTGTGAAGTAACTCTTGTTTTGAATACAATTTTTTTTTCTTGATTCGCGACTTTGATTTAAGTACTTACGTATTCTTCCTTTTTTTGGTCTTTCTATGGGCGAATAGTTTTTTATCACCTCACTGTTTAATGCTATTACCTCTTCTTTTTGTTCCTGCTAAGGAATAATGTTACTTTTTGTTTCTCCTTTAGAAGTTGAAGACATCTGCAGTGATTCTGGTAGTACAACCTCCAGAACTTGATCAGTATTTTCAACAGAAATTTCATTGTCAGGGTTGTTCTTAATATCTAATGGGGTTTCCCAAGCAACTGCACTTAATAACGGCTTATAACGCGACACGTTGAGACGACAATCTAGCATGTAACACTTCTTCTTCACGTGCCATCTCCGCGACGGAGGTTGGCAATCATCATGGCTATTCTGATTTTAGATGCTGCTGCTCTGAATAGTTCAATTGATGTGCATCCGTACCATTCCCTCAAGTTACGCAACCATGAGATTCTTCTTCTTCCTACACTTCTCTTGCCTGGATTTTCCCTTGTATAATCAATTGAAGTAGGTTGTATCTCTCATGTAACACTACTGATTCTTTAATCTCAGAGGGTTAAGGTTTACTTTTATATATGAAAATAAATGAAAATAAATAAAGTGATTGTATACAGTGCAGCTAGGTTACGGAATACAACAGTAAGATATTCTTATTAAATATATTCAAGAGGAAAACATATTCTTTCTCTACAGACAAACTTACAATGTGCAATAAATTATATTCAAAACTGGTCAAAAGCTGTGGGATTGCAATTTTCTGCTACTAAAACCAAATCTATTTTATTTTCAAAAAAACGGCACACTACAAATCCTGATCTTCAGTTGTGTGAAAACAACTTAACCTATGTGGAACACTTTTTTACGAATGATCTTTGATTAGAAACTATCTTGGAAATACCATATTATGTAAATTAAGCAATCTTATCAATATGGTCTTAATTTAACATGACAGGCAGTAGACTTATTGGTCGGTAAAAAGTTGTCTCGTGTTAAGGTTTACCAGGTTTTGGAATTAGGATTATTTGCGCTACCTTCCATTGTGCTCGAACATATTTTAACCTTATCACAGAGTTTGTAAGATAGGTTAACAGGAGTATCCATTTTTGCGGTAGTTCTTTCAAAATTTTTCCAGTGATTAAGTCGTGTCCTAGAGCTTTTTTAGGGTCTAGCTCTGTTTTTATAATGCACTTTACCTCATTTGGTGTAGTATGTTGTATTTATTCTGATTTATGTATTTTATCTGATGGTGTTTTTAGATCAAGAAAGGCTATGATTTCATCATCTGTATGTTGTCGAGTTAAGAGAGGTTTAAAAACGGTTTCAAGGTGTCAAGTGAAAATTTCTGCTTTCTCTTTATTTGTTTTTGTCCAACTTTCATCAAGTTTCCTTATAGATGGGATATGTTCTTTGGGTTTCTTTAATTTTTGGTTGTTTACCATAAGCTCTTATTTGTATCCTCTATTGACGTTCGGTTTTTTACATAGTTTTGGAAGCTCTCGTTTTTAATGCTTGTTAGGTAGTCTTTTAAGCGTTTGGCTGCCCTATTACAGTATAATTTTATCTGCAGGTTGTCTTGGGTTTTGCCAAATCTTTCTTAGGTGGCGTTTTTCTTTTTTTTTTTCTCTTGTACTAGAAGGGCAATGACTTCTGTTTTGGGTTCTGACCAATGGTCAAGTTAATTACCACGAGGCATACTATATTAATTCTGTAAATTTTTGTATCTGGTTTTCCGATTCTTGATGTGTTTTTAAAGATATGTTAAGGTTTACTTCATTTTCTAGTATTTCTCCAATTCCAGTTGGTAGCTTGATTGTGAAGTATCAGTGGTTTTGGTTTTTCTTGGATATTTGTATGAATCGTAGCTGTTACTGGTATATGATCTGAACTTATATCATAATTAAGTTCGATATTCAGGTATTTGTTGGAGAATCCTGGTTACTAAGAAGTCAAGGCAATCTGGGTCTTTCGGAGGATCTGTAGGCCAGTAGGTTGGTGATTAGGTGCACAGATGATTTAGGTGTAGTTCTTGAATGACTTGGTTCAGTTTTCTTCCTCTTCCTGAAACTGTTAGTCGAGATGCCCAGTATGTGTGTTTAGCATTATAGTCGCCTCCGACTAGGAATCTGTTGACGTTATTTCTAAATAATTCTGTAAACATTTCTTTATTTGCTTGCTAATTTGGCAAGCAATACACCGCTTTTATTGTAATGGGTCCATTCCAATTCTCTATTATCACGCTGGTTGCCTGCATGTCATTTTTTTACCTTATTAAGGAGGTAGGGGTTCATTCCATTTCGAATTAATACTGCCGCCCCAGCTCTGGCTAATCTGTCCACATCTGGATGAGCCTCATTATATACGTCAAAATTTGGGATTCGGAAGCTAGATTTTGAGGTAAGGTGTTTTTCAGGGACTAATAGTATGACATTTTTGATGGTTAATAGGAATACTTATATTTCGTGTTTGTATTGCTTTATGCCAATTACGTTCCATAGTGCTAGCTTAGCCATTAGATTTATTTGTGATGACCTGTTTTAACTCTTCTCTGAGTTTTCTGATTTCCTGGACTAGTTGGTTTATTATAGTTTGTTGTTGTTCTATTATACGTTGTAGGTATTGTGTAAAGCCATTATTTTGAGTTGTGTCTGACGCATTTTATGATATTTGGTAGTCCTGGTAGACTTAACATCCCTTAAAATTTGCTGAATGGGGTCCACCACATAGAACACTTTATGCTGGGTTTCCTTCCTCCTTCACTTTTATCCAAGTGCGATAATCATGGCTTTGCGCACATTTTACGCATCGATATTGTAGTGTAAAATGATGTCTCGAATGTCCGTAATTTTGGCAACGTTTACATTTAATGACTGATTGTTTTCTGCAGGATTGTTCAAATCGAACTACTGCATTTATTAATTTGGTTATTTGATATATTCTTTATTTTATTTTCTTTCTAGGTCTATAAAAAATAAGTCCGTTGGTGCTTTTGTTTGCTTAGTTAAAAAAATTTAGGATTTGCTTTACATTATGACCTTTTTCATTAAGAATTAGATTAATACTCATGATCACTTTTGTCGGTCTCTTCATTTGGATTATAAATTATGGCTGTCTATGAAGGAGTCAATAAATATCTACGCTTATGTTAATCTCTCAAAACTCATTGATTAGAACCACATTAAATTCTAGATAAGAACCAACCTGGTTGTAATAAATATTTTACAGGTAAATATAAAATAAAAATATGATTCAAAAATCTAAATCTTTATAACCTTGTTAACATAGCGTCTGTGTAAAGTTATTAATTTCACGTTTAGGGCTTCTGCATAGTCGCACTGAAGGGTCCCGCAAGTATAAAATGGGTATAAGCGAATAGTGTAAGTACTCTACTGAAATCAAATTCTAACTGTTTTTTCTGTATCTTTATTTACTCGGTTTGAGTACTTATAAGAAACTAGTTTACGAAAAGCTCTTACCTAGATAATTTGATATGTTGTGAAATGCAAATTTAGATTCTCCATGTCGTTCTATTCATCGTCTGTTTTGCTTTCAAAATTGTAAAAGGCCCAGATTTAGGCAATAATTTGTACATTAGTCAAACCACTAAATATTTTTGGGTGAAAACCCTTAAAATGGTACAAAATTTATTATGAATGGTACATTTTTATTAAAAATATGATAAAAGTTTTTAACAGATACCCTTAATGGCAACCTAAGATTCCTAATAGGGTTTGCTGCTGACTCTGAGATAATAGGACTGTTCCTTTGTTTTTTAGTGTAGCACTTTCGAGTGTAGTTGAATGTAGTGGAAACTGGCCAGTTTCAAACGATATTCGTTCAAAATTTCAAATTTCAATTCAAAATTCAAATTATTAATCTACATTTGTACGTAATTGTTCCTTAAGAGCGTGCACAAACATGGTTAAGTGGTATGTTAACACATTAAATAACTCAATTTCTAATTAAATTAATTTCATGCCTATGTTTTGTTGTTAAATAGATAATGATGTACTCCTAACTGAGACATACGACCTACTGATTTAATTGAATTAACCGGTTCTCAGGATGCTGATCTAATAAATAAATTTGATGCTCTACTTGAAACAGAAACTTCAATGAGCCAAGGTAAGGTGGATTCAATATTAATGAAAGTTTGTTGGACGATCCATAGAACCTAACACTAAAGGTTTTCTATTCTATTTTATTATACTAGTCTATTCTTCGATCAAAATTTCTATCTAAAAATTAAAGAAAGGTAAATAAACAAAATAACACGTGCATAGAATAATTTACATATATTTATAAATATTTGACATTTCATAACCAGCTGATATTAATTCAATGAAGATTTGCTTACAAGCTTTCAAGCAGAAAAAATTGATTAAGTTAGAGTTGTTACCTACCTGGCGAAACCGAATTTAAATTTTTACCACTGTGCCTTCTACAACTTGCAAAGCACACAGCTTGATGAATTACTGGGCAAGGGAATCTAAAATATGCATTCCACCACTCTGAGATAGC
>NW_027312599.1:0-27846 GCF_040954645.1 Diabrotica undecimpunctata | reverse complement strand
CGCGCTATCTCAGAGTACATTGTCAAATGCTTTTCTAAAATCCACAAAGCACAAATACACGTCCTTATCAACGTTTCTACAACCGCTGTATAAGCACCTGGAGAGCGAAAATTGCTTCTCTAGTTCCAAGTGCTTTCCGAAAGCCAAACTGCGATCTATCAATATTTGACTCACATTTATCATATATTCTTCTATGAATGATCTTAGTTAACGCTTTAGTGACATGATTAATCAAGCTTATAAGCCGGTAGTCATCACAGAATCTGGGCATTTAGTTTCTTCGGGATTGTAATAAATGTTGACTGCAGCCAGTTCTCCGGGATTTTACCCCTATTAATATGTTGTTAAAAAGTTCAACTAGATTATCAAGGAACCGTTTGTCTGATTTACATAGGATCTTAATATTTCTCAGGGTATATTGTCCGGACCTGCTGACTTATTGTTTTTTTAGTGCTGCAATGGCATCTTCTATCTCCGATTTAAGGATTGAAGGTCCTGTTTCTCCTTCTTTATTTACGTCTTTCATCCATCATATCCATTATCTCATCAGACATCCATTCTTTCTTCTTCCGTCTGTCACGCTTTAATAGAGTCGCGCATGTTGTTTGGATTGCTTCCCTCGTTAATGTTGTTTATTTTCTTTCCTAGTTGTTCTCGTACTTTTATTTCAGTTTTTGGGTTAGTAAGTTTCTTAATATCAATTGTGTTTAAATTAGATCTTTTCTCGAGCCGTTTTACTCTCATGACCATTCTGCATACCAACAGATTGTGGTCCGTCGGAATATCGGCACCTGATACGTTTTTGATGATTTTATCATGTTTTTATATCTTGTTGGTACTGCTATATATTCTATCTGATTCCTTATGATGTTGTCAGGTGAGTCAGCGGAGGATTTCCATGTGTAAAGTCGACGTTTGGGGAGCTTGAAGAATGTATTACTTAATAGCAGGTTATATTCCTGGCCAGAAGCATATAAGTCTATCACCTCTATCGTTTCTCTCTCCTAGGCCGAAGTTACCCACGATCTCATTTACCTTGCCTCTGCCAACGTTTGCGTTAAAATCTCCCATCACTATTGTTACTTTATGTTTTTTTTCATCAGGCTTCCCAGTTGTTCATAGAATTCTTCGCTGGTTGCCTCATCTTTATCTGCCGTTGACGCGTATACCTGTAGTATGTTAATATTCACCGGTGTTGCTTTATTAGTGTGTCTAAAATGGTTTTTGTCTCTTTCTAGGTTTGACATCATTTGAATAGAATATATATTGTCACCAGAATTTATTATTTGAAGATTTGTCTTTGTGGTGTTATAGCCAGACCTGTCAACGGTGCTAAGCAAGCGGAATGCTTGCTGAGATTTTTGTGTTTTCATACAAAAATTTTTTTTTGATACGACTTTTCCAAGATATGTAAAATTGCCCAAATTTTCAATCTTTAAGTTGTTAAATGTATATAAAATAAAAATATGTTATTTTTTGCATTAATTCTCGTGGATCTAGTTTTACTAATATTGAGATATAAACCTATTTTATTGGCTTCAGTGAAAACTGTTGCCAATTGGTTAGCCACATCTTGAAATCTTTGTCCTAAAAGGCAAATATCATCGGCGTATGTATTCTAATGAGTTTAATTTGGAGAGATAATAATTGTTAAGTGTAATTTGGAGGGAACGGCTATATTAAAAAGAAACGGAAGCACGAATTCCTTGTCTCACTTCAGTAAGAATGTCACCTTTGATCCCATTGTGTGTCATATTTCATTTTGTCTCGGTGCATAGCGACTTTATAATAGAGATTATTTTTAGTGGATGTATTTTACCTCTAGAATTTTCTTTACAGCAGCATGTGATAAGATGTCCAAAACCAGCTGAAAATCAAGAAAAAACCAAATCTAAGGGTGTGTTTCATTCGACTGATTATTCGACAAAAATTATACACAAAACTTATTCACTGGACCAATTTAATATTACTGGTTCGATTTTTCAGCAGGTTGATGGTCTAACGTCCATGTGAACAATTTAGAATTCCCGACTGATTAATTGTCGACCAATGGATAAGTAGAACAGTAAAGATAGGGTTTCTTATATACAATATAACCTATTACATTGTTATTTGGACTTGAGAGTCCAAATAACATCAAAAGCAGGAAGTAGCGAAGAAATACACTCCAGGATTGGCCAAGCAAGATTAGCCACCAGACAGATACACGGACTATTATCAAATAAAAAAAATAACAAAAGAAAATAAAAGAAGAATCTATAAAACAATAATAGAAAGTATTGGGCTGTACGGCACCGAACTCTGGGAAATAAACCAAAGAAACAAATCAAAAATTAAGGCCATGGAAATGAACGACTGGAGACGATGTTGCCAGCTCACTAGACTTGATAGGGTGAGAAACGAAGATATTCGGAGAGAAATGGAAATCGATCTAGACATAATAGACACAATCGAAGCCAAAAGACTTAACTCGTATGGGACACCTTCAGAGAATGCCTGAAAATAGATGACCAAAAAAATAGAAGAATGGACTCCGCCAACTAGAAGAAAACGAGGTAGACCAAGACGATCCTGGAGAGACGATGTCGACGATGCAATGAACGCCAGAGATCTAACAACTGAAGATTGCTTCGACAGAAAACGCTGTAATTAGGATGCGAGAAGCGGCGCCAGCTGTAGAAAACTCGCTTGTTATATATACCTATTAAATTAAGCATATGCCAAGCAAGATCAGCCACGAGACAGTTACATGAATTATTGTGGAATAATAAAATAATAAAAAAAAATTTAAAAATAATTTATAAAACAGTAATAGAAAGTATTGTGTTGTACAGCATCGAACTATGGGAAATCAATCAAAGAAACAAATCAAAAATTAAGGCCATGAAAATGGAGTATTGGAGACGATGTTTCCGGCACACTAGACAGGAATGAGAAAAGTAGATATTAGGGAAGAGTTGGAAATTGGCCTAGACATAATAGATACTATAAAAGCCAAAGACCAAACTGGTATGGACACGGAAAAAATATTAACAAAAAAGATAGAAAAATGCACTCCGCCCACTAAAAGAAAACGAGGTAGACCAAAACAGTCATCGAGAGAAGATGTCGAAGATGCAATAACCGCCGGAGATTTAAAAACTGAAGATTGTTTTGACAGAAAACGCTGGAGATTAGGAGATGGCGCTGTCTGTAGAAGACTCGCCTATTATAATACATATATATATATATATATATATATATATATATATATATATATATATATATATATATATATATATATATATATATATATAAAATAATTCAGTGTTCGTTTTTACATTTTGAATCTTGACAAAGGCAAGGGTTTCCTGTCGAAACGTTGATTTTTATGGAAAATAAATATTATTTTTTTACTAAATATATTTTCTAGTATTTATTTTGAAAGCCAACCTGATGGGTTCTTTAACAATTAATTTAATAAATGTTTTGAAGTATAAAACAGTATTTGAAATAAAATTGAAATCGTATTTTAAGTTTACGATAGTTCGTAATATGTTCACTAACATTCAAACCTTTTCATACCTTTGGTTTAGAACAGCATCGTAATGTATGTTATTTACCTAAAACAGAAAAAAAAAAACAGTATTAATTTTAAACAAATTATACTCTGTTATTCGCAATATGCAATAGTACATACGCACAGAGAAAAATTAAACAAAAAATATTTAGTTGAATTTTTGCCGACATTATAATAAGTATCTTAAATCTAACAAAATGTTTTTGCAACATCGGCATTAGATGCAACAGATGTAACTTTACCACAAAAATTGTTTTTTAGTCTACCTGATAATTTCTGCTGCTTCTACTTCGATTCGGTAGCATTTTCACGTCGATTAATAACGTTTAAGTGACGAGAGCTGTATTAGATAGATTACTATTTCGTAAAGTGTCAATGTCTTTAAAGCGGCAACTAGTTTGTACTTTAAGAAATTGACATTTTGGAAAAAAACCCATATTTTTAAGAACCAAAGGCGGATACACACAGCTTTGTATTCAATTTTAAGGTTTTGGCGTAAAAGATAAATAATGGTGTTTAGAGTCTTTTTTCTGGTAAGTAGAAAAGATGCAGTGACTTTTTTTGGAATATATAACTGTGGTCATTTATTTTTTTCTGACATAGCCCATTTTCGCTTAATGTTGTTTTTGAGTCATATTAATAAAGCGGTACTAGTCCAAGCTGTAGAGACGAACATGAATGATTTTGATGACCATTAATTAAGGAATTTCTAAAACCAACACAGCGTTATGCTGTGTTGGTAAGTCGGTGCAACTCAAAATTGTTGATTATAGTTTTTTACGACACTGTAAAGTGTCAAAAAGGTGTCTTTTGATTATTTTTTTAATGTATCAAATCAATATTTAACCCTTTGTTGCCCGACGGTACCACAGATTTTGAACGCGTGTATATTGTACATATTTCATTTGTTTCGCTTCTGCCTGACGGTACACAAGAGTCCAATGTATTTTCTCCCTCTCAGATGCAGCGCATGTGCAGAAGTAATATTAGCATTCATATTTCTTCAGTTACGTTTCTGAAGTGCATGGTGTGAGGTTAGTTTCAAACTAGTCCTAACTGTTATCGTGTATTCGACATTTCGCAAGAAAAGGTAAGCTCTAATTGTATATATATATAATGTAAATTGGTATATCTAGTATGCACAGAAAACAAAATATTCTGTATTTAGAAAGAGGTTTAGCTAAGAAAACCTTATTTGTTTCAGAGCCCACAAAAGTACCGTCAGGAATATGGAGCATAAAAAAATAAAATGGTTTTACAACAAACCTCTTTCTGAAACAGAATTGCAAGACATCGCCAATGAAATTATGGCAGGTGATGACTTACCCTTAGATAATAATTTTGATACTGATATAGAGGAAAGTGATAACGATAGTGACACTGACTTCGATTCACTATTTCCAAGTAGGATTTAAAAATAATTTCAAAAGAAATGGTGATGAGAAAAAAGTGAATATGTTACAAGATATTAGACTGCCTCCGAACATTTCAAGTGAAGTAAATGATAAAGATAATACCACAGAGTCTAGTTCTTTATATCCACATACACTTGAAAATAAATTGGATGGTAATAATGATGAGAAGCAGGATATTGTTTTACAAGATATTGGATTCTCTCCAACCGTTTCAACTGAGTCAGTCACTATCACTACTGTATCGTTGGAAGCGTGCACTTCAAGAAAATCTTGTGAACAAAACACTGCGACTATAAACAGAAAGCTGCGTTTGTCAAAAGTTGAAGTAGAAGAGTCTAGATAATGAAGTTCAAGAACAACCTGCTCGTAGATGGAAGAAGTGTAGTGTTAAAACCAAAATATCCGATTATCCGGAGCCGGAAGGTGTGGTCGAGGAATTGTTTGCATAGTTCGGAAACACCAACCTGCGTATTCATAAAAGTACTTGGCTCCATCATAAGCGATATCACTTACCAAAGTAATTTGTACGCTGTCCAGAGAAATATACAACTAGATCTCACGGAAAAGGAGCTCCTCAGTTTCATTGGCATCAATTTCTTCATGGCCTATCACCAACTGCCGAACTGGAAACATTACTGGAATGAAAGTCCCGATTTAGGCATTCCTTTAGTTACTAATGCAATGTCACGTAATCGCTTTGAGAAAATTTTGGCAAATATTCATTGCAACAATAACTTGGAAATTCCAAAAAATAACACAGACAAGCTATATAAATTACATCCAGTTCTGGAAAAACTCAACCAGAATTTTCAAACTCTTTACAAAACAACAAGAAGGGTCGCTGTTGATGAAAGTATGATACGTTTCAAGGGTAGGTCAACCCTAAAACAATATAATCTCCAGAAGCCTATAAAACGAGGATATAAAATCTGGTGCTTAGCTGACCAAAAAGGCTATATTTCAAATTTTGATGTGTATCAAGGCAAGAATGAACAACTGCAAAATGATTTAGACGCCATGGATTAGGAGAACGTGTTGTGTTGTCATTAACAAAACCACATTGGGGCAAAAATAAAATCATCTATTTTGATAATTACTTCACATCAATACCGTTACCGGAAAAACTACGACTTGAGAGTACTTTAGCATGTGGAACAATTCGCAGTAATAGAAAGTATTTTCCTAAGACTTTAGCTGAAGATAAAAACTCTTAAAAGGGGAGACTTTGACTATAGATATTCCAACACAAACATAGGTATTTTCAAATGGAATGACAATACAATCGTGAATTTTGCAACTAACTTCCACGGAACCGAGCTGACATCAGTCAAAAGAACTAATAAAGATGGGTACAAAATCTGACATAAGTTGTCCAGTAGTTGTGGAGGATTATAATCGTCACATGGGTGGGGTAGATCATGCTGATCAACTTCGTACTACGTATGGTATGAATCGTAGATCAAAAAATGGTGGCACCGTTTATTTTGGGGATTTTTAGATATTGCATTTATAAATTCATATATCATACACTGTGACCTTATTGAAAAGATGACCACGTTTGAGTTTCGAAGGTCAGTCTCTCAAGGATTATTGAATATAAACAAATGTGAATCAAAGAAGAGAAACTCAATCTTGAAACCATTACAGAAGCGTCGAAAGTACAACTTTAGCGTTTTAGACGAACATACGTTTAGGAAATAGGGGAAGCCACTGGGTCAAATACGAAGGTAATAGAGGCCGGTGTGAGTACTGTAGTGCCCAAGGTATCCAGTCACGTCCTCACAGTAAATGCAGCACATGTGGGGTGTTTCTGTGTTGCAATGAAAAAAAAAAATTGTTTTTCGATTTATCATGAGATAAATTTGTAACATTATATTATCAATATTTAATTATTTGTTAATGATAATGTTAATAATAAATAATTTATAAATACACAAATAAAATATAATGCCCTATATTTACTTAGGTATTTCCTGACGGTACTCAATAGTCCAATTTTTTGTTTTTTTCCTGTAAATATAAATCATTTAGAACAACAAAATATATTATTCATTTTGGATGTTTTTATGCCAAAAATGTTAAAATATTTGAATTTTTCCTTGAATCTCTATATTTGGGCAACAAAGGGTAGAATAAGCACAAGATTAAAATAGTACAAATAAAGCTTAACTTGAGCTATGCTACATTAAATTTTACCTAATAGTTTGTGCAAAATTATGATGAAAGAACAAAAATTTAAATTTTATTCGTTTTTAATTTTTTAAATAAGTCTTTTGTTATGTATAAAAAGAGCATTATATTGTAGCTCTTTTAATTATAAATAAAGTGAGACCTCCTAAGGTTCGACAGGTGAACTCCTTTTCGAGATGCGTTTATTTAACATAATAAGGTATTAAAATATTTTCTATCAATCTATCAAGTATTTTAACGAAATAATTTTAATGCAATTTACGAAATATATTTGTTTTACGCAATAGGTATTTGTTTGCGCTAGTACATAAATATCTCACAAGTTTTTTTTAATTTTGTGAACAATTTTTGACGCGATGGGCGTAAACCGAATTCATATTCAGAATAAGCGTATCCGTATTAGTAAGGACACACGTCAAACTCAAAACATCAAAAATCATGTCGACCTGTGTTATTAGTCTACAATCATATTTTTTATTTATTAACTAAAAACTATTTTGGTTGTCACAACTCCCGTGCAATATCAACCGAAGAAAATAAAAATAGCAATATCTGCAACGTATGTAGGGTGATAATCTAATTATCAATTTTTTTTGGTTTACTATGACATCGTATTATTATTTAATATTCATAATTTTATGTTCTCAATGTACCTGACTAGTTTAAACGAGAAATAGATGATGCGGAGTTCTATTTCCTACCTTATTAGTAAACATTTTGCGATGTTACTCTTATGCATCTATTTCCAATCTACCTAACTTATATCTTTAAAATTTAAAAATCAGTACACGTATCTCCTGTACCTGTAATACCAATCTCTTATCTTTTATGATGTACACTGAAAAGTATTTTCGAAACCTATTTACGTACTGTATAAATAAAACATACACAGACTTTTCAATTGAAAAGAAAATATATAAAAAGCTTTGACCCGGAAATCCGTTGTTATCCTTTTTTCTTCTGTATTTTTGACATTTTTATACGTTTACAACCTATAATACACGTTGTCTTCAAACAAGCTTAGGCCCCGATTTCGCCCTTTCTGGCAAATCTTAGTTTTTACCGCTGCTTTCCTCTGAATTCGCAAATCGTTTCTCCATGACTTGACGTAAATAGCCGATAGCTTAGTTTGTATTAGGCCAGTTTGAAAAAAAATATAACTACATTATTATTTTAACCCTACACTGCTCAATGTATCATATTTATATGAAACATACGGATAATTTGCATGTATACCACAGTGAAATAATATTAAGTCCAAACAGCACTATGTAACATATTCGATATATATTATACCACTTTATTATATATCGTCTATATAGAGGTAAAACTCACTAAGTGACATTTTAGCTCAAAAACCATGTTTATATCAGTAAGTAACATTTAACATCTAAACTTTCGAATGGTATAACTCACTAGGTGCTACGTCTAATAATAAGGCAGTTATAGAATGGTAAAAAACATTCAGTGCACTTTGTCTACATTTCGTTGGGAGGTAAAAGTCAGGTTGCACTTAATGATTTTTACCTCTATGCAATACTTTTAACACGGGATTTTGTAGTTTGGCAGCTGCGTACTTAATGAGAGTTTGAGGTTAGGTTTTAGTCTCTGTGGTTGTGTGGAGTTGTTATTAAAATTATTAAAAGTATAATATAGTGTAAATATATGCTGTCTCTTTGTAAGTTTGTGACTACGTTTATTTTAATTTTAATAAATCCCCAAATAATAGCCAAAATGAGAAAAACTTATGCAGACAAACTTTTTGATTCATCAAAACCTTCTACAAGTTCTTCTGAGGTATGTAATATCAAGTGAAATAGTTTAAAATTACTTTAAAACAATTAAATTTTTATTTCAGAGATTTCCAAATCGTATTACACGAGTGTTTGCCAGTTCCAGAACTACTAAGATGCTCGAAAGTGTATTACATAAAGAAAATGAAGAACCAATGACACTAACAAAAAATGTAAATATCTACTTCCTACCTAGTGTTTAAATGTTTTTTTATAATAAGTTAAGTATGTAGTTACTGAATTGTTTATTTAATTTCCAGAATGTGCAGTAATTTCAACAAGGGATAAAAAATGATTTATTGTTTACTGAAATTAATTCCGGAAGCGTACAAACCAAGGTCAATGAGTTATTTGGTCACATTGAGGCTGAGAAGACTGTTCCAGATCAGGTAAAGAAACACATATTACTTATTATATTTGTTATCCAAGTAATCATCACAATAATTCAGCCCGATGTTGCGTCCACTGCCTGAACATAGGCCCTCCATAAAATTACTCCATTGGGTAATCATCATGCAGAGACTAACTAACTTTTGTATTTCAGGTGCTGAAACAGGATGTTGTAATGGCAAGAGTTAAAGACAACGAAGTACATTAAAAATCGTTCCGTATTCATCAAGCAGTGACAGTGATTTTTCGTCTGATGACATAGATATGGACCCCTGTTTCAGACCATCGAATTCACCTCTTTCTTCGACACCAGATATCTCCGATTTATCAGACTTCGCTGAAGCTACAGAAATTAATACCAAAAAATGTACATTTACAAGAAGGCGAAAACGAAATGAAAAGAACTGGAAAGTAAACATTACTAAAGAGAAACGTTCCAAATGTGAGCCATATTATAACAAATTTAAACAATGCAATGCAAAGGGTCCCAAATTTGTTGATTGTACAAATTGCAGATATAAATGCTCATTAAATTTTTAATGAAGAGGATAGGAAGACATTGTGTCAATCATATTGGTCTTTCAATGATTTTAAGAGGCAAAAAGATTTTATAATAAAAAATGTTACACCAGTCAAACCAAAAACGTTTAAAAAATAATGTTAACAACAAAACGGTTTCAAGATTGTACTTCCTTAAAAGTCCCTCAGGACGGCACAGAGTATGTGCCAAGTTTTTTGAGAGAACTCTATGCATTTCTAATAGTCCCATAAACCACGGCCTTACAAGGAACCATTTCAACAGGTTGTTTTTTCAGTGAAGATAAAAGGGGTCGCAAAATCCCTGCAAACGCTTACTAATGAAGAGTCTATCCAGTTGGTAAAAAAACATATCGAGTCATTCCCTGCTGTAGAGTCGCATTATACAAGGGCCACCAGTCAAAGACTTTATTTGGACTCTAAATTATCAATTAAAAAAATGTACAATCTCTATCTCGAAAGTCTAGCTGAAAATCAAAAGCCAGTCAGTCATTGGAAACACAGGCAAATTTTTGGTAATGACTATAATTACTCTTTTTTCGTTCCTAAAAAAGATCAATGTGCAGCATGCAGTAAATATAACATGGCAGATGCAACAAAAAAACAAGATTTAGAAATAGAATATTCAATGCACATAATAAGGAAGAATGAATGCCATGAAGCAAAAAATACAGACAAAAAAGTTATCTCAAACGACAAGACATTTAAAACAGCAACATTCGACCTTCAAAGTGTATTGCAACTACCTCACTCCCCAGTATCCCCATTTTACTACTCTCAAAAATTATCTGTATACAATTTAACCATTTATGAGGGAGATGGTGAGCACGCATCTTGCTACTGCTAGAATGAAGTTAATTGAAAGCGTGGTAGCAACGAAATTGGATCTATTCTGTTAAAGAATATTACAAACTTACCCTCCACAGTTCTTAAAATATCATTGTTTTCAGACACTTGTGGAGGTCAAAATAGAAACCAGCAAGTGGCTGCTGCACTTTTATATGCAGTGCATACTACGCACTTGGAATGCATAGAATAGAAATTTTTGGAGTCAGGACATAGTCATATGGAGTGCGACTCTATGCATTCGGCGATAGAGCATTCTAAGAAAAACCGAAGAGCTTTTATCATGAACGATTGGCTGGAAATATTTAGGTTAGCATGGCAGAAAAGACTACAGAAGGAGCCGTATGCAGTATGAGAACTTAAATATACAGATTTCTATGATCTTAATAATTTGGCACGAACAATAATAACAAAATAGAACGAAAGATGAAGACGGCTGCACAGTATCCTGGCTAAAAATTAAATGCTTCAAATTTGTAAAAGAACATGCCGATGTGATTTTTTTTTAGATATGACCATTCATCGCCGTATAAAAAATTAATTATTTCGTGTGGTCCAGGAAGAAGGAGTAATCGGGATATTTCAGAAAATAAGGTTAAAATCTCTCTATAACGATTTACTCCCAATTTCAACTCCGAAGAAACGAGATCTAGTTAAACTTTGCAATGACAATCTTATACCAGATGAAGTTCATCATTATTATAAAAATCTACCAACAAGTACCTCTACAAATGACAACCTGCCATAACCCAATTTTGATGAGGAATAAGAGGATTCAACATCAATTCATCCTTAAAAGAAGTTTTTTGTTATATTTTGTTTTGTTGTGTTCAATTTTACAGGAATTTATTATAATTTGTAATAGTAAACGAAATAATAACATTGTTCATCACTTCCTGTCTAGTTACTTTATCCCTAAGTACCAATCAGGAATATGATAGTTTGAGGTAAAATTCATTAAGTAGGTACATTTAGCTTAATAATTTTAAAATTATTGAGTTCTGATCATTTCTTTTAAAACAGGATAGTAAAGTAACACCTAACCTCCATAAATAATATCACTTCTATCTATAATAATCATAAATAAAATTATAAAGTGAAAAACAGACAAAATGTTAAATATCTCTGTTGTACTTATTTGTAGTTAGTGAGTTTTACCTCTGTATAGACGATATACACATTTTGTAACCTGGCAATGTCGTCTAATATTTTATAAAACGGGCGAATTAGTAAGTTATCACTTAACCGTCGTGTTGACGATAACGCTGAGTTTAAAAATTTTTATAGGTGATTCTTAATGAAAATTGAATGTGAAAATTTGCGTTTTCTGGTTATTATACATCCACAAGTCATCCAGTATTAGTTTTAGTCAGCATCTAGTATTATTTTTAAAGGTATGGTAAAAAATTTGTTCGAATCATTTATGATACATAATGTAATTTGGGTATTATTTTAGATGTCTAGCTGGTATATGAAGAGGCCTTTATCAGATAAAGAATTGCAAGTTATAGTCGACAATTGGGATGATAGTGAAAATGAATGTGATGTAAGTGATATTGAAGACTTAAATAATGATGTAGATTTAGAAAATATAGACATATCAAACACTCCAGTGGTATTTGAAGATGAGCTGAGTGGGGCAGAACTGGTAGATACAGCAGAAAATGAGCGAGGACGACCATCTACAAGTTCTATTAAACAGGATATACAATTGAAGAATAAGAAAGGGCCAACAAGCTGTATTCTTCTAAAAGATATTTGAACAGATGCTGTAGGACATTGGCCAATCTACACTAGCGATCGAATCCGATGCAAAAAGCAAATTGTAAAAAATTAACCTATGTTAAATGTGACAAATGTGGTTTGCATTTATGTTTTAATAAGGCTTCCAACTGTTTCTTTTAATTTTATCAATAAAAATATTATACTATAAAGGTACTTAAGTATTTTATTTCCTATATATAATTTTTTCCAACTGCAGTTTGTATCAAAATTGATACATTACCGAAAATGTCCTGAAATTAAAAAAAAATAATTTTAAATTTTTAAGTATTTTTTCGGACTTCTTTATAAAATAGCTATACATATAATTTTCTTCAATCTAAAATTAAAAGTTGAGCATTGTAGGGTTAATAATTGATTTATTTCTGATTTAAGCTGCTTCTTAATTATGCCTGTTAATTTCGCTGATCTTATTTGATCAACAAAAGCTGACTATGACTTTAAAAAGGTCATAATTTACAAATTCTTATGGTAATTAACCCTTGAGTAATCGGTTGCATGCAAATTACATGAACAGTCGGGTGGGGTCTGTGAGGCCCAGTATTTATTTTACACAATATATTAGAAAATATTAAATTAAAACTATTTGATATGTACAATCTTTTTTTATTTCATTTTTAATACAACTTATCCATTTTAAACTCATTGATAATATAAGCAACATCTTTCAGAAAATGCAAAAAAAATACAAAAATGTACTTCTATTGCATTAGAAGGGTTTTTTTCTTGTCGTCTAGGGATTACTTAATGGTCATGGGTCGATTCAAATTAAAACCAACACTTTATTGTTTAAGGGCTTAATAGCAAAAATATGAACACGTCTGTGCTTGGCTCATCGTCGACCTCCTATCGAGAGTGTTTTTGATTATTCTGCAATGCTACTTGGCCCTGGCTTTCTATTCGCGGTTCGGGTTAAATGGAAGTTAGGAATTGGTAACGGAAAGTATTTGCTAATGAATGCAATCCTACACATTTAATAAACAAAATTATAATCCTAATTTCAATTTTCATTGCAGTCTTCGCAAATCGGTTGAACATGCTTTAAGCATAGCCATTTTTGGCATTTCACACAAAAGTATCGTGTTTTACGATTTGGACAATAGAAGCAACGACCTCGTGTATTTGGACGCTGAGGCGCTAGATCTGCATGTACTTCGCTTAATTTTTGGGCGATATTTCTAAAATCTTTTTGTAAATGAGAAGCTCTTGCTCTGGTTAGCATGTTCTCTCTTGTCAAGGCTAAACTAATTGATTTCAGAAATAATCTTCGTTATAGTGTTTCGAAATTAGGTGGTTTTCATTTGCATTACATTTATGTATGAAGTGAGAGTTTATGCCTGCAAGTAAATTATAAAAAATGACCATTGGCCATCTTCGGGTGTTTCTGCCTACGTTATAAGCCGCACATTTCTGATCAACTGAGTCAACGCCCGATTTTGTAATGTTATAAAATGTAATAAAATTGGGTTTACAGGCATCTCCAGAATCTTCATCGATTGACTCATCATAGTGAAAAGATGACAACAGCGTCATGACTTTTTTATCCTTGGTATATATAACACCAAAGTAATGAATTTGGAATATGCAAACATAGACGAGTACTGTAGTCTACTAAGATCAAGAAGTTCCTTTGGAATCTCCCTTTTATTTTTTCAAATTATAATTTTGTGCTGCTCCAGCATGCGTTCTACAATTTCGTAACTTGTAAACCAATTATCCATGATTATATTTCTAGACGATCCAAACACAGGATCACATATTTTTTCCACTAAATTGGTGGTCTAAGTACTAACGCGATATGGCCCTGGAAGCTAAGCTCCAACGTATACTTTCATATTTACTGTGTAAAAACATTTGGTATCCACTAACAAAAATATTTTTATGCCATATTTGGCTGGCTTATTCGGGATGTACATGCGGAATCCGTAACGTCCACGGAATGCAAAAACCATCTCGTCTAATGTTAAGTAAGATCCAGGAACGTAATTAAGTTTGCATTTCTAATTAATTTGGTCAAAAATCTTATTGGTGCAAGTTTTTCGATGGTTCTTCTTTCTTCTCTAGTATTTATGTCGTCAAAAGGCAAGTAACGTATCAAGAATACAAATCGCCTATGAGCTATAGTAGCTCGAAACACCTCTTCGCCTGTTCCATCAGTAGCCCAAAATTCATTGCCATTTCGGCGGCTTGCTTTGAAAATTCTAGCTAGGTATATTACGTCTTTATTTCCACAGTATCTGTAGGTCTGGATTTATTTGAATCTGCGTAATTGTTTCTTAGTTTAGAAATAAATATGTTTGTGTTCTGTACAATGTTTTTGAGAATATTATCATCAATAATACATTTCCAGCACTCTAAAGGATCAACTGCTTGACGAGAATTTTCTTTTGAATCTGGTAAGTATGAAATTAAATTAGAACCTCTTGTCTAAACATATTTTGGAGGTGCATGTTTTCTCCAGGATACACCTTCTTTTGCATAATAAAACAGCCGCCAGTTTTCCGTATTTGTTTCAAAATATTTTGCAGTTTTAGGTTTCTCTCCCAATCCTTCCTCCAATTATATTTCCAATTCTTCCTCCCATTCTTCTTCTGTGTCTGTGTTGTGGTCACTTTCTTCACACCTGTCTAATTCTGGCTTGCTTTCCAAATCAATATTTTCTTCTTCTACTTTCTTATAGAGCTGTTGTAATCTTTGAATTTCTTTCAGATAAGGATCCATCACTGAAATCTAACATACGAGAGAAACAAATTAAAGGCTCTATGTAGTTTATACTTCACAAAAAATAGGAAAATAAATTTACTTGTCGAACTCACAAAAGATACTCGAATAGTTGGGTAGAGTCTGACATACCAAAAGTACAAATAACTATCGAACTCTTATACAATAATGCAAATCCTGTTGTTCAATGTTTTTTTTTGTTTGTCATTGATTAAAAAAAAAACAAACTGTACTCGTATTTCTCGGCATAAATAAAACTTTTATCATTGTTTTGGGCCTACGTGTATTAAAAAGCAAAGAATATCCATTCGTGCCGACTAGATAGAAGAACAACTTAAAGATGCATCAAAGCAGTACACGCTGAAATGAAAATGAAATGAGCCTGAGTGAATGAACGGCAAAGGAGTTTGGCATTACATGGTTAACGCTTAAGGGAAGAAGCCAAGGCAAGGCAAAGCAAATTTACAAAAAAAGCCTTTAGGTGGGGGCTGCCTGCCTTAATAGAGAAATGTGAGAAAGAGATTGTAAAACATATCATAAAATTACAAATATTTAGATTTGCTCCGACTAGAACAGAAATACTTACCATGGCATATAAACTGGCCGAGAAATGTAATATACATCACAAATTTGACTGCGAAAAGGAAATTTTCGGAATGGATTGGCTGACATTTATTTTTAAAACCAAATTCAGAACTCTTAATCCACAAATCGAAAAGAGTTTCACAGGCACGATCAAAGGATTTAAATAATAAAAATGTTGAAAACTACTTTTCATTGCTGCAGAACATCTTAATAGAGCACAACTTCCTTGATAAACCGGAAAATATATTTAACGTAGATAAATGCGGACTTTAATTAAATATTAGACCAGGTTATGTATTGGCAGCAAAGTAATCTAAGAGCGTAGCTGCAACAACATCCGGTGAAAAAGGTGAAACCATATCTGTAATCGCTTGCTGCAATGAAGAGGGTATGTTTAGAGAAAAAATAAAAAAAAAACTGGGTGTAAGGACGGTATGCCGCTTGATTGCATAATTCTCATGTCACAAAAGTTTGCGACATTTTTCATCTGCCATTAAGGAACAACCATTTTGCAAGAGCTTCTGCCCGAGGGAACAGTCTTGCACATTTTGGATGGACATAGCTTCCATTGCAGCAGTGTGGATACATTATTGTTTACATAGAAAAATAACATATTTTGCTCTGTCTAACCAGCCACACGACCCATTATCTGCAGTCGGTAGTCATTTCGAGACCAATATTGACCAAGACTGCTTACAAAGGCATGGGTACAAGCAGCTACGATATCGCAATATCTGAATTCAGAAGTACAGGAACCAGTCCATTTAATCTACTATCCCCTAATATGCCCTTTTAACACCGGATTCAGATCAAAAACAGAAAAACAACGAGCGACGTGAAAAAAGACCTACTTCGCCTCAACTAGGTTGTTCGATCTGGCAGAAAACCACAAATTCCTTAGAAATAACTACAGCAGAAGTAGATAGAGATCAGAAACATGCACGGAGGCAAATTTCATTACAACTGGATTGTGCGAAAAATCCACAGGAAATCATGTATTCTTCATCAGAAGCACCAGATCGGACTTTAACAGTGGTAACAGAAAAATGTTAAACAACCTCTGGAAAAGTCCTGGATCATATTTCGCCGATATATATCCTAGATAAAGTTACATTTGCAAGAAAGAATGATAGAGCTGTAGCTGAGATTTAGAATTCTCCAGAAAACATCGCCAACCTACGAAACACAAAACGACAAAACAAAATAGTTGAGTCAGTGAAGAGAGGACCAAATGCTAAAAGAAAGGATAAAGAAAAAACAGTAACCAAAGAGACCAAAGAAAACACCCAAACCAATCAACCTAAGATACAATAAGCGTGTACCATCGACACCGAATTCAATTCATTGCTCGATATTTACTTGCAAGACGATGATGACGACGTGGACGATAAAGATTGTTGTTGTGTAGGGTGTAGTAAACTGTACAGTAACACTAAAAAGGACGTGAATTGAATCAAATGTATTAGCTGCTAACTTTGGCTGCATGAAGACTATTCAAAACACAAATCCATGTGTAATATATATAGTAAAAAGCAGAAGAATTAAGTACACAATTTCAACCCAAGTGCCTTCGCCATTTCACCCTTATATATACATAAATGAAATGAGGAATTTAATAAAAATAAATTGTTATTTTTTTAAATATTTGTAATGTCTTAAAGAAACTATGACACTGTTAAGTTGTTGCCAATACGTTTTGTGAAAGAAACTTCCTGGCTTTTACAAGGCTTAACTTTTTTGTTTACCATATCATCCTGATTTACCTTATTCCGAATTATTGAATTATTTGGACATAAATGGGTACTGTTAAAGTTTGGACCTGGCTGGTTACAAATTTTATGTTATAGTTAAAAAATTTTAAATACCGAATTTAATATCGGGGAGTATATTTCATAAAATTTGAATTAATTGGACATCAATCGGCACTGAAAGGTTTTCGACCTCGCTGAATACGAATTATAATACCAAATTTGAATATTCTAAATGGCAAATCCTAAATGGCGAACGAAATTTATAAGAACAATTAGATATAATAGTGCCTATAAGGTTTTCGACTTTTCTGAATACAAATTTGATATCTACAAAAATAAAAATTTAAAATGTTGAATCCAAAATATTTCAATTGTAATATTAGTAGGTATAATAAAAAATATTTCACTTTTCAGAAGGGTAATAATTCTTTGTCAGCTTAAAAAATTGCAATCATCAATAAATATTATTTATATTCATAAATGAATTTCCATCCATCCTATGGCTCTCTACCCTGGTATACCCCTCTATTCAAGGCCTGGTCTCCCTCAGCAAATACCTCCATTTATTACGGTCTGTAGCCATTTTCCTTTACGATCGACTGCTATTATCGAAAAATATTACAATCGTATACAATAATTTTTTCTAATCTTTATGTTTTTCAAGTCCATTGTCATGTTGTGTAAACGTTTCTTCAGGTTCACCTTCA
The DNA here is from genome assembly GCF_040954645.1 of Diabrotica undecimpunctata. Taxonomy (NCBI): domain Eukaryota; kingdom Metazoa; phylum Arthropoda; class Insecta; order Coleoptera; family Chrysomelidae; genus Diabrotica; species Diabrotica undecimpunctata. Next base: position 9,570 of record NW_027312599.1, on the reverse strand, counting down.
ACATTGCCAATATACCGTAGAAGTCTTTATCTTTTAGGAATCTGTGGCTACACAAAAATCCTTTACTGAGTTAATATCAGTGTCTGAAGCAATCGGAATAAGGACTAAGAGAGCTCCCGATTCTGATAATTAGCTTTTTCTGATAGTTTGCCCATTGGTGATAATGCTGGTGCAGTTGTATTAACAGTCTTATTTACTGCTTTGTTATTGACCTCCCCGCGGAAGATCGCTGCTAAATTGCAAACACGAGTTGCATAAAAGGCAGCACATCTTCCGATCAAAAACTAGTCGTCTTACACCACTAGCCCCTGCTAGACCTTGTTGTCCGAGTGCCTTTACTACGATTATGCGTTTTATTGTTATCTGAGTGAACATTTCTTCGATTTAAGAAGACTTCGCTTTGAAGATGATGTCAAAAGTTCTTTAGTGTTTGAATAAACACAAAGCCGTATGGCTACGATATTATTCAGGCCTACAGGAAGGTATAGGAACCGGAGTAGCGTTTATTAGTCATTCTTTTGTCGAGATGAAGAAAAGTTTAATAGTAAATTTGTCACTTCACGAAAGAAACTATCAGCTCACAGTTAACATTCCCTGCCTGAGTAGGCATCGATCTTTGAGATAGGAAAGACATTGTGCCTTATACCTATTTTAGATCGTGTCGAACTGACACAGTGTTCCACTGGACCACCGACGGTTAGTAGTGAATAAAAGTCCCAGATGGACTATCGCTCCTCACTCGGTGGCCGAGTTGTAACTCTCGCTTCGCCTTTAGAAACCTTCTCGACGGAAATAATCAATGTATTTACAAGACATAATATTGTTTCCGTGGGAGGTAACGTGCGAGACGTAGCAACAACGTCGAAGTCGCCACTCTGACCATGTTCTTATATACCTCGTGGGGTGTGTGCTCGACCACACGTCAAAACGTGAAGGGCTGACATCTCTGTGAAATCCAGGGAGTACACCGGAATTAGAATACTCCTATTCAATACATGTAAGAGAAATCCAGTGTCAAGTAGGAACCATCGAACTGTATAAGTATTCTGAATCGTTGGTGGACCTTCGGGGACTACAGAGCCAGCAGTGAACTTCACGTGGAGCATGGAACAAGCACACACAAGTAACCACGAGGTCGAGGATGGACGCGAAAAACCTTCGCTTCACCCTACGAGCGGCGGCCGAATTACATCCAGATACAGAAAATACCTATGGGGATGCTACGACCATGCGACACAATATAGTTGAATAACCTACTTCGTTATTATTGTAGTATACTTTAGAAATTTTCTACATTAATTTCTTCACTTGAAATTGTTGGCAAAATATTATGAAAACGATGGATCTATTCTTCTTCGATTCCAGTTATATTTAATTATAACCTCAATCTATGTGTCTATCAATATTACTGCCAAAACTGAATTTTGGCATGTCTATGAGTAGTCCCAATTCTTTTTTGAAATCATCCTGAATCATAAACTTTTTTTTTGTTTCACATCTTTCTCTTCGGTTTTGCAAGCTTACCATTTTTGTGCGCCACTTAATATAATTAGTATAAAAATGTATGCTACATTCAAATCACTAAATCTGTTTATGTATTATTGATCATTCTAGTTTGTAATGACCAGCGTTTACGGCTGTTTTTAAGATTGCTTCAATATGGTACAACTTAGTGGACATTATTCGCATAAGTAACAACGATGCGAAGAAGTTCTTAAAAATTGCATAAATATTAACATTTTAACATTTAATTTTCAAAAGTTATTTATATCCGGAGTAGCTAGTAGTTCAGGTTTCCAAGCAATTATAAATTCATTTAAAGCCCCCATACACATTCATTTATACTTGAACAGTATACATGCACAAGTTTATTGTGCAATTATGTCGAATATATGGGTCGACAACACACGTACAAGTATACATGCACAATGCGTCAGTTTAAACTTGAACAATGTCATCATCGGACGACGACAATGTGTTGGCCGCTACAGCAGTTCTACTTCTTAAAAAACAACAAAAGAAACGTACAGTTTCGTGTTAGGGCTGGATAAAGAAGAGAGCAACCTGTGCACATAAATCTGTTAAATGAATTAAAAGTGTACCCACGTGATTGACATAATTATTTACGAATGGACGAAGGAACTTATTTTGCAGTTATTATCACTTGTAACCCCTTTAATTCCACTAGAAGACGCTATTGTGCGAGAAGCTATACGTCCTCACGAAAGACTGACAGCAACTTTAGAGCGACAGCAACAGAATCTCACTCCAAGCACTAGGCCACATCATTCCTGAAACATGTCGTGCACTATCTCAAGTACTGAAAAATTATGTAGTTGATGGTAAAAAAATAAAACAATTTAAATTGACATTAGTAAAGTTGTAGTAAAAGAAATTTATTTGAGCATAACTACAAATTGGTAAAATTAGATATGAAAGAAACAACGGAGGTGTTAGAATTCTCAGTAAAACCATCTTCACAGATGATCGTCTCAGCTGTAAATGACGATGGAGACGCATTATTCGGAGATAGACACTCCACAGGCTCGCTTCTAGCATTGCTGTAAACGTATGTTGACTCAACATTGCTAGCACTAGAGGAAACAATACAATGTGTCAAGGTGAGTTGACCAGTTTCAGCCATAAATAATGCTTTATTAATTATTGTCTCTGCAATTAATCATTGTGTGCGATCTTGCACATCTCGAAGTTTACTGGATACATTTTTTCTAAACATTTTATGACGATTGTTCTTAATTTTGGGACTATTGAAATGTTCTTCGATGATATTCAGGATATTGTTACATTGTTTTGCTGATGTTCGTTTGATGGGAGGTTGCCCTGTAATACTTCTCTTTGGAGTCGATGATTCCGGTTGTAATAGAGGAGGTATAGAAATCGAGTTTGTTATTTCACGAAACGAAGCCTTGGTTGGCTGGGATTCCTCTAAAACTTCCTTGGCATTTGGCACTTCACCTTTATCTACTGAATGCTCCGTTGCCTTCTCCAGTAATCAATAAAAAATTATTAACATCGTTTATTTTTTTTAGTTTCCCCAAACATTAGATGATTGGAAATTGATAGCGAATGAGTTTGGAAAGAGGTGGAATTTTGCTTAGGTGCTACTGCTGTCGTCAACTATAAGTTTTTTTTATGTGATTTCGGTACGAACGGACGGGTCTCTCATGGCGGTGTTCTCAAAAACACAGTATTTTTAACAAGTTACAGAAGAACCTGCTAAATATTCCGCCTTCTTCTGATGTCGGACAAATCTGTCATACGTGTTTGTAGGCCTTTCAATTTGGAGGTAAAAAATATTAAGTCGGTAGTGATGGCAAGTTGTTAATTACATAACTTTTTGATGTCAAGATTAGGCTTTTAGATATGATGCTCCACATAAATGTTTTATCTCGAAAGAACCGAAGATGGAACAGTTACCAATGGATTGATAACGAAAAATTCAAATTTACAAGCTTTACAACGAACTCATCTTTGTAATATGCCAGTATCAGCCAAAGATATATGAAATGAATTTATGAAATACTCTGCAAGTGAAGGAAAAGTATCTTGACAAACCGATTTTATTAATTAAATGAACATATAGGGAAAAATATTTTAATTTTTTTAAATACTAAATAACACCCATTGTTAATAATATACAAATATTTCATACAGTATTTTCTTTCAAGTTTAAGTACGAATGCCTGGAAATATCTGGGTCTCCCAAAAACTCGAGCATACCAAAGTACCATAAAATGGGCGTATATATTTCGTCGGTGCCGGCTCTAGACTTTATTGAAGTGTCTACTTTTTTCTCCTTCCTGTAATTAGTTCAGAAGGCGTTAATTTTTTTTTTAACAATTGCATCATGATCTGCTTTTGGGTCGATTTTCTTCAATTTTTGTATCAGTTTTTTCTGTGCCGTCTCTCTTTTTCCCCTATCTTGGTACTTTTATAGTCAAAAATCTCTATAAAAACTTGGTTTCCGGGACTTTTGCCACATTTTCAACATATCCCATTGTGTGAAATTCTAATACCGGAAGTTAATTTGTTTATAAATAAAAAATTGTTTCCTATTTATGTTTAAATATTTTCGTTTACACAAATGCTGAAAACAATTTTTAACGCAGTTTATATCAGTGGAAAATTGTATTTAATTTACGTATTAATAGATACGTTATATGGATGAAAATCAATATTTGCGCATATTCTATTAATTTAGGTTTATTATGGATAAATTTTGCAAATACACTATATATGTATATTTTTTTGAAAACTCATGTTCTGTTATTTATGTTTCATTATTTAATGAAAGAATCATTATGTAATTAAACGAGCACAAATATTATTAAAATTATATAATGTTTGGACAACTATAAAATTTAATTCTTAAAAAAAGTTTATTTAATTTTATATAAATATACATCAATTCAATTTATATAATTCATGAAAAGCAACGGGAATTAAATCAATTTGTCTGCATAAAAAGTTATTTGTTTTTCATTTCGATATGGAATCATGGAATACAATTTGAGCAAAATAGCAAATCAAGAAATTGTTTTAAGCTCTACCAAAGAAGTTATTGAAGTATACTAAATACAAGTAAAGCAGTAGCCTGTCCACAGAAGGCTTTTATTGTCTAGGATATGCTGACGATATAGCAATCGTTGTCAGGGGCAGGTTTGCTCAGGTAGTGTCTGAGAGAATGCAAGCAGCCCTAAATATAGTTGACGACTGGTGTAAACAAGAGAGACTGATAGTCAATGCTCAGAAAACACAAATTGTTAACTTCACCAAAAAAACAAGCACTACAAGGCCTAAAACCACCGGTTCTGGGAAGAACAGAGATTTCATTTGCCAAAGAAACAAAATACCTTGGGGTATATTTTGATCATAGGCTTACATGGAATACTCACATTCTAAAAACCACACAGAAAGCTACTATGTCCTTGGGCAGATGTAGAAGAATGTGCGGTAAGAATTGGGGAGTTAACCCCAAAATGACTGTATGGTTATATACAAGGGTTATTAGACCCATGATAACCTATGGCTCGGTGACGTGGTGGACAAAGACGCAGAAAGTGGGAGCAATAAGGATGCTAGGTAATACACAAAGGCTAGCATGCTTGTGTATTACGGGGGCCCTAAAAACAACTCCTACTGCATCGCTAGAAGTCCTGTTGAATCAACCACCACTTCATATCTTTATACACGGCGAAGCCAGATCCGTGATGCACAGATTAATCCATAGTCAGAGACATATTACTTTAACAATAAGTTCACAATTAAGATATCAGGCAGGGAAGACTAGAATAAAGGTGTACCCATACAAGCTGCTGCTCCCTGGTACACGGATGGCTCAAAAACATCGGAGGGTGTGGGAGCCGGCATAGTAGGGACAAATCAAGGGATAGATTTCCCGGTAAGTCTATCTAAGGATGTGACAGTTTTCCAGGCGGAAATAACTGCAATCCATCACTGCGTGAAAGAAATAGAAAGGCAGGAAAGAACGTTCTGTTCAGTTGCCATCTTCACAGATAGTCAGGCAGCGCTTAAGGCACTCAATTCTGTAGAGGTCAATTCTAAGCTAGTATGGGATTGCGTGTGTGCCCAAAATAAACTAGGAGACCGTAGCAAGGTTACGGTAGCCTGGGTACCGGGGCACGAGGGTCATAAGGGCAATAAAAAAGCAGATGAAATGGCCAAACAAGGCTCATCATTGCCATTCATTGGATCGGAACCCTTCTGCCGAGTTGCTAAATCAGTAACAAGAACGGCTATAAGGAAGTGGGTAGCTCACAAGTCTCTGGAATGGTGGAGGAATTCACCAGGACAAAGACAGGCGAAACAGTTCATTACAGAACAGTCGCCAAAATTTACGGCAGACCTAATAAGCAAAGACAGGAAAACAGTCAAGGTCATAGTAGGTCTTCTAACAGGGCACTGTAAGCTGAATAGGCACTTGAAGCTGATGGGATTATCAGATGATGGCCTGTGCAGATTCTGTCACCTCGAAGAAGAAACAGCAGAGCACATTTTATGTCAGTGTGACAGTCTGGCAAATGTGCGGTTCTTTGCATTAGGAGAAGAAAATCCACCAACAAATAGCTACATGGAAGGTACAGTCTCAAAGCTACTAGACTTTATAAAAAGGGTCAGGCTAGAGAATTTTATCTAGGACTAGAGGACCACAATAGATCTGAAAAGGTCGCAGTGGAATAGGCCGAAAGGCTACCTCTCTTAATCTAATCTGAAGTAAAGCAGTTGGACTAGTTTATATCCCTGATATAAAAAAGTAAAAAATAAAAAAAGAAACATTGGTAAAAGAGATCTGTATCCTGGGATCAAAACTGGTCAACTCCATTTTTACAACAATGGAGGTAAACACGTATACGTGACAAACACAATAGACTGGCATTTCGTGATATATTATTATTTTCTTACTAATATATATGAGTGTAATTTATTAAAGAACATCAATTTTATCGTTTGAATACTTTAATGCACAGAAAATGCTACCAATAAATTGGATTTGACCAGTTTTGAAAATTTAGTAGTGGATGTCAGAAGATTTAACCCATTTTAAAAAGTACAAAAATGGATTTGCCTAAATCTGAAACTAAAAAAATGCCACTATAAACAGGTACGGATTCTGCCATTTCTTATAGTATGGTATCATGCCGTAATACTTTCAGATTTATTATAATAGAATTATTAAATAAATGCAAACTAGTACTACAAAAATTTATTAAATTAAAAAAATCAACATTTCACAAATATCAAACTCGTACACTTTCGTCGTTTTGATCATGATTGCAGCAAGGTTCATCTTCTTCAAGGACCTCTGTCAAGGTAGTGTTATTAATAATGTTTAAATAAAATGCTAATTTTGTGTTTTCGACTCCTCTATCAATCGAGTCCACTCCATAGTGTTTCTCTAACAGCTTTTTAACATCTGCAATTTTAGCAGCATTAACTGAAACTCCAGTTGTTAGTCTTTGTGGTGCAAATGAAGATAATGTTACACCCTTTTTTAAGACTTCGAGCGTTGCTAATATCTTATTTATAAAACTCTTCACCGGAGACCAATACAGATTTGCGAGAACATGTAATAATAACTCTTTTAAATTTTGTTTTTTTGGAACTGAAAGTTATGGGAGTTTTTAAGAGCAGCCTTCGCCATATCTTGAAAATCTAATATAGATATATTTGAAACATCGTACGTTGTTGCAGTTTCTTCAAAAACTTTCACATATTCGTCTGGAGATATAATGGTCTCCATCTTTTTTAATTTTTTTTCTATAACCCCAAACACTCTGTCAGGAGGAAGATACGAATGTTCCGTTACTGAAAATATCAACTCTATCTTGTCAATTGTATCAGGAGCTTCTGTAGTCAACCAGTTCATGCATGTTGTTAAAATAATTAAGTTTTTATTTTGCCCCCCGCAAGCCGTCAGAGGCAAGACGCAAAACTTTTATACCCTTCAAATTAACATTTTTTAAAAAGTGATAAACACAGCTTGCTATCTCATTAGAACTTTTTTTGTGTTGGTTTTGGTCCAGTAGAAAACATAATTATTTTGTTTACTAAAGTGATCGTTACTACTACCTCCCACAATACTAAAATTATAAATGTATAATTGACGTGAGTAATAGGCAGACTGGTCAAGAACTTTGTGGAGAACTTGGTTTTTCTGGCAATCAAACGTTATTGTTTTTAAATTTGGCTTCTTTTCTTTTAACAATTGATAAAAAGCTTTTGCCGTTAGTTTATGGACTCGTTTTTCCACAATTAAATTTGTCTTTTCATGCGCATTTTGCTCAGATTTTTCAGTATAGCTCCAAATGCTTAGAACACACGTCTGTTCTGAGACTTCCAAATCCTAAATTAAACTTTGTATTAAATACATGACGAAAATATGAGAGCTTACAAAGAATATTTAGATATGACTCTTTGTACATCCTATACATTTTGGATATGTTAAGTTCAGAACGTAAATACTTTCGAATCAGTTTTGCTCTATTGTAATGAGATTTAACACATTTAAAAGTCTTAATAAATTGTATTATATTACCTTTCATACTTCGAAACTTCGTTGTTTTTCTATCACCACCTCTAGTTTTAGTATGCATTGCTCCGGTAAGATGATAACGATGAAGGACTCCCCTTATTCGGCCTTTTTTTATCAAAAGTATTTTTAAAAATGTACTGCTGCATACGGGTATAATTTGTGCTTCACAAGTTCTAACAAAATATGTAAATGATAATAATCGTTTATTACCGTGTCCATTCACAATACGTTTTCGTTGAATTGGAATTGCTTTGCAATATTTAACAATGAAACTGTCTTAATACCTTTTCGTTTTTTGTGCATAAAAAGAATCATGGAATTTTTTTATATCTCGCATCGTAAGCTTCTGACAAGAGTTTATCTTAGAATTATGTTTACAAATTATCTGTTCTGGCAATGATGAGGCAGAGTATCTGTAAGAAAAAATTTATAATAATATTTGAAACCGGAGAGATACCATTATTAAATCATAAGGTTTGTTCCAACCCGTCACATTACCGTTCTTGAATGGTTACGAGTATGAGCAGTAACACATTTTTCGTTACTGAGCATACTCGTAACCATTCAAGTTACGAGATGTCGGATACATCCAGTACTCGTGAACCCAGCGAATTTAAAACAAATTCTGGCTCTGACTTCCATCCACCATCTGATGATGAGTCTTCTACAACTAGGGAAAGCTTTAAAGAAGATTGACCTGTGGAACCTGGATTAAATAGGGGTAAGAAACGTAAGAAAATAAGTCAGTTTGCAAAAGTCCCAAGTCTAAGTTAAAAATAAATTCAGGAAAATCATATTTTAATTCTCGTGGTAGAATTGCGTCTGAAAAACAATTTTTTCATGGAGTTTGTAGCTCTTTACAAAAGTGTCATTTGTTGTTATCTCTTGAAGAAAAAATATTTTACAAAGTTTCTACAACTTATCTGATTTTAATTTTCAGATGGAAGGCTCACCAGAGCTTTAATAAACAAATCAAGAAGTGACGAATTAATCACTCCGCCAGTAGATAAAAGGGGCAAACACCCCCCTAAGAATAATACAAGGGAAACGAATATTCAAAATTTAAAAGATATCATTAAAAATTTGCCAAATATAGATCCCACTATAGCCTCAACAAAAATCCTAATCGTCCTAAAATATATCGTCTCTAAACAATTATTATTTGAATAAAATGATACGCACAATAAAAACTAATGTTTATTAAAACTTTCAAATATAAAAAAACATGAATTTATTTTTTTTTTTTTTTATTTCAACTCGTGCTCGGCTACTATGGCCACTTACACAGGTACTATAACATGAATTTTCATTACACAAACATTAAGTGTTACATTAAGAATATGTTACAATAATACGGAATGATAATAATATGTTATACAATGTCTAAATTAAAATCTAATTATATTTTTTGATATAAGTGTTCATCTCTAAGAAATTGTAGCACAGCTTTTATTTGGTCAGGGTTGTTTAGGATATCTCGACTCTGAGATAGCGCG